>NC_053023.1:523333923-523508373 GCF_003073215.2 Triticum urartu
GGACGTAGGGTTTTACCTCCATCAAGAGGGTCTGGACCTGGGTAAAACATCGTGTCCCCTGCCTCCTGTTACCATCCGCCTAGACGCACAGTTCGGGGCCCCCTACCCGAGATCCGCCGGTATTGACACCGACAACGCATTTGGACCACTTGAGCGGGCGCGTGGCCTCGAGCCTGGGGAGAGCCGCGTTCACCTCGCGGGAAAACTGATTAAAGATGCGCCAGGAGGCTGGGGCCTGAGCACCACCCAAGATGCAGGCGATGGCACGGGGCTCGTGAAAGCCCCCAACCACCTTGTCCTGATGGTGGTCGTCGTTTCTCCTTGGTGGTGGCGGCAGCGGAGGGAGGCCGGTGTTGCCCTGAGGACGGCCCTCATGATGCCGCTCCCTCCAAGGGCCCTCGCGAGGCTGGTCCTGCCAGCGATCCTCGCGAGGTTGGTCGCGCCACTCCTGGCATGGACCGCGGTCGTCCCAGCGTCCTCCACTTTGTCCACCTGCTCGGCCGTATCCCCGGTCGCTGCGCTCAGGGCATCGACCGAAGCGTCCGTTGCGGATGGCCCCAAGCTCTTGATAGTCATTGGTATTGTGGCTATGCATGTTGTGGAAGGCGCAGAACGGGCGACTGCTCTTGGACGACTCGGGGTGGTCTCGGTCGCGCTTCGTCTCCGGCTCATCCGCGAGCACGGCTACCCCCTTACACTTCACATCTTTAGCCTTGGCCTTCTTGTCTTCTGGGTCAGCCGCTGGAAGGTCGAGGAGGGAGAGGCGCCCTTCCTCAGCTCTTGCACACTTGGTCGCCATGTTGAACATCTCCAGGGTCGTGCATAGCTCCTCGTGGGTAGCGAGCTCCTCCTTCATCTTGACGCCGCGGACGCCGTCGGAGAATGCGGAGATGATGGCCTCGTCCGTCACCTTGGGGATCTTGAGGCGAACGTTGTTGAAGCGCTGGATGTACTTCTGCAGGGTCTCCCCTAGCTGCTGCTTGATGCGACACAGGTCACCTGCGGCCGGCGGGCGGTCATGAGTGCCCTGGTAGTTGGCGACGAAATGCTCATGCATCTCACCGCAAGAAGAGATTGATCCCGCGGGCAGATTTAGGAGCCACGAGCACGCGCCATCTTTGAGGGCCATGGGGAACCGGTTTGCCATAACCTTCTCGTCGCCGTTGGCTGCCTCGATGCTTAGCTCATAGAGTTGCAAGAACTCCGCGGGGTCGGGGTGATGTCGTAGCACGGAGGCAGGTCTGGCTTGAACTTGCCAGGCCAGACGACGCTGCGCAGCTCGGGAGTGAAGGTGCGGCAGCCTGCTGTGGTCATCGGAGCCCATCGCGGAGGTGGAGCCTGTTCCTAGTATCCACGTGCCGCCGCTGCAGGCAGTACACGGTCTTGACACAATGGTGCTATTAGCAGAGGAGCGTTTTCTTGTGGCCTTGGGACTTCTTGGCAGCTTCCTTCTTCGCGCGCGGGCGCCCGGCGTGGCGGGTCACTCCACAGAACCGCGCGTCTTGGTGCGAGGGTGCCGTCTTGACGCGGAGGTGGTGGAGGCGCTCCGTCAGCCACGTCGCCCTTAGCTGGAGGTTAGCGAGGCAGCGAGAGGGGCGGTGCGGGAGAGCCCCCAGCGGCATTGACGAGATCGGTGATGCAGTCCAGCCAGTCCTCGTAGAGGTCATCGACTGGGCGGTAATGCAGGAGCTCGCGTGCCATGAGCAGCACGGCCTGCGGGTCCGTGGGTGCGCGACGAGTGCGGGACGACGAGCCGGCCAGAGTCAGCGATGGGGTGGTGGTGCGTCTGTCCCACTACACGAAGGGGTGCAGCGATGAAGCTTGCTGCTCATTCGCGGCCGGGCCGGTGGCGGCGTTGGTAGCGCGTGATGGAGAACGGCATGGAGGTCCGCCAATGGGTGTCGTCTGAGCGACGTGGGCGGCGAGGCCGGCCCGACGCTCAGCATGGGCTTGTAGAGCGTCAGCCATGGATGCGGTGGAGCAATGGAGCGTGGATCGATAGAAGAAAGGCTTCAGTGCACCCCTACCTGGCGCGCCAAATGTCGGATTCGGGGTTCCGGCAAACCCTTGAGGTTCGAACTCTAGGGTGCGCACGAAGATCTACTCTCCCTGGCTTGCTCTCGCAACGATCTCAAGGCCTAGCTCGCCGAACCCAAGGAACAAGAGACACGAGGGTTTATACTGGTTCGGGCCACCGTTGTGGTGTAATACCCTACTCCAGTGTGGTGTGGTGGATTGCCTCATGGGCTGAGGATGAATCAGTACAATGGATGAACAGCCTCCTGAGCAGAGGTGTTCTTGAGCTCGATGAGCTGGTGTGACTCGGGATGGTCCGAATCCTCTCCTGGCTATGGTGGTGGCTAGCCCTATTTATAGAGGCCCTGGTCCTCTTCACAAATGTTAGGCGGGAAGGGATCCCACTGAGGGAGTCCCGGATTAGGGGGTCTCCGGACAGCCGGACTATATTCTTTGGCCGGATGGTTAGACTATGAAGATACAAGATTGAAGACTTCGTCTCGTGTCCGGATGGGACTCTACTTGGCGTGGAAGGCAAGCTAGGCAATACGGATATGCATATCTCCTCCTTTGTAACCGACCTTGTGTAACCCTAGCCCCCTCCAGTGTCTATATAAACTGGAGGGTTTTAGTTCGTAGGACAACATACAATCATACCATAGGCTAGCTTCTAGGGTTTAGCCTCTCCGATCTCATGGTAGATCTACTCTTGTACTACCCATATCATCAATATTAATCAAGCAGGATGTAGGGTTTTACCTCCATCAAGAGGGCCCGAACCTGGGTAAAACTTCGTGTCCCCTGCCTCCTGTTACCATCCGCCTAGACGCACAGTTCGGGACCCCCTACCCAAGATCCGCCGGTTTTGACACCGACATTGATGCTTTCATTGAGAGTTCCTCTATGTCGTCACTGTTAGGCTTGATGGCTCCCTCTATCATCGTTAGTGATGCAGTCCAGGGTGAGACTTTTCTCCCCGGACAGATTTTTGTATTCGGCGGCTTTGCACTGCGGGCCAATTCGCTTGGCCATCTGGAGCAGATTGAAAGCTATGCCCCTGGCCATCAGATCAGGTTTGGAAGCTTAAGCTACACGGCCGATATCCGCAGAGACTTGACCTTCGACGGATTCGAGCCTCTACCTTGTGCGTCACACGGTCATGATGAGCACGATTTAGCTCTACCATCCGACAGTGTTCAGGAGATCGCACCGGCAGCCGCTCCGACCCTCAACTCGGAGTCAGTTGCGCCGTCCATGGACGGGTGGATGGATGTCGGATTTCGGGTTTTGGCAGACCCTTGAGGTTAGAACACTGGGGTGCACGCGGAGATTTCGCCTCCTACCTACCTGCGCCCCTCCGCCTCGCTAAGATCTAAGCTATGGAAAGAACAACACAAGAGACATAGGGTTTATACTGGTTCGGGCCACCGTTGTGGTGTAATACCCTCCTCCAGTGTGTGGCATGGTGGATTGCCTCTTAGGCTGATGATGATGAACAATACAAGGGAGAACAGCCTCGCGAGGGTCTGTTCTTGGCTGGGGCGATGAACTGCTGGGAGGAGTTCAGTCACCCTTCTCTCTCTCTCTGATTGTCTCTTGTTTCCCCCGATCCTGTGGGAGGCTGGTCCTATTTATAGAGGCCCTGGTCCTCTTCCCAAATATCGAGCGGGAAGGGAGCCAACAATGGCGGGCTAATTTGAAGGGGGACAGCTAGTACCAGCTATCCTGACAAAAGTAGTCTTTGCCTGCACAAAGCTCTGGTGGTGACACCGTCTTGGGCTCCGCGATGACCTCCGTCTTGCAGTCCTCCTGGTCTTGGTCTTGTTGCACCGAAATGGCAACCTTTTCTTGATGCCTCGGTACTCCGCGGCTGCGCTTGCTCCCTTTGCACCAAAGAGGAAAGGAGGACACTGCGCGGGCTGGCGCCCGCCTGGCGCCCTTGGTCGTCATGGCTTGCGTCACGGGCACCTCATGAGGTACCCCACCTTGATTTCTCCGCCTCCTCACGAGCCAGCCTGGTGAGCCCGTGCCTGAGGAAGCTCCGCGTCGTCCGCCCCACGAGGCTTGGCCCCTCGCGAGGGTCTTGGGTCTGTGTTGGTGAATATGGGCCATGCTGGGCCCCCCTTTGAGCCACGTCGCAGGCCGCAGGCAGGCAAGTCTGGGGACCCCCGTTCCCAGAACACCGACAGTAGCCCCCGGGCCCAAGGCGCGCTCGGACTTGGCCATGCAGGGAGGCAGAAGGGCGAGGGCGAAGCACCGCGGGCCCTAACAGCCTGCGGCCTTGGGCGCCGCGTGGCGGTTGGTTGGACGTGAGCGCCTTAGCAACCGCACGAGTTGATAAAGGAGCGGCATCTGCCTAGGCTTTGCTTTTCGCTTTCTCCGGTTGCTGCTCAGATCCCCTTTCTTGCGCCTCTCCTTCCTTCCTCCAAAACTTCCAGATCTACTCCGACCGTGAGACCTAGGAAGCCATGGCTCCTCGTCAGCCCCCGGCCGTAGCTTGGTAATCGTCTGCCCTGGACTCGCCGAACGTGTCGGAGGCGAGCCTCGCCCGGTTGTGCCGGATGGCGGCGGCGTGGGGCATCGACGAGGCGAAGGTGTTCAAGGCCGGCTCCGCCACCCCTGAGGGTCAAGGGAGCACCTTCTATCCGTTCATCGTAAGTGCCATTGCTGCTGGCCTGGTGCCTCCCTTCTCCGAGTTCTTCTTCTCTGTCCTCCGCCATTACAAGCTACAGGCTCTGCATCTCCACCCCAACTCCGTCCTTCTCCTGGCAATCTTCGCCTATTACTGCGAGGCTCACGTAGGGGTGCAGCCCTCAGTGGCCTTGCTGCGCCGCTACTTCTATCTCCGGACCTCTCGCGGTCCTGCTTCCGCGTGCGCGAGCTTCATCGCGTACGGTGGCGCCATTGCCATCTCGAACCCCGGGAAAAGGATTGAGGGCTTCAGGAGCAAGTGGGTCTTGGCGGATGCTGGGCGCATCCACCCTCGGCTGATTTTGCCCACGGAGCAGCCCACGAGCTCCAGCGATCGGGATCGAGCGGAGCTCGCGGACCCCCACGCGAAGCTGGTGTTGGAGAAGATGGACGCGGATCTGAGGCCGGCCAACATGGAGGCGACGAAGCTGACCGGCGCGTCGCTGCTGAGGGAATTCCTGGAGCACCAGCTGGCTCCGCTTCAGCAGTACTCACTTCCGATGTGGAGGCCCCATCCGAGCCCCGCGGCCTTGGCCGACGGAGATCTGGCTGCGGTCCTCCAATCTCTGGTCGGGGGCGATGTGGCGAGGTTGGAGGGCGCTCCTACGCCCTTGTTCCTCCGCGACGACTGGGAGCAGGTAGTGGAGTCCATGCCCGTCTTCAACGGGGATGGGCCTGTGCCCATGGAAACTCCCGAGGAACCGGTGGACGTGTCCTCCGACGACTCCAGCGAAGAGGGGGAAGGAGGGGAGCAGGAAAAAGGGCCTGACTCCGAAGCGACTGACGGAGAGTCGAGGGCTCCCCTCCCCCGGTGCAGGTCCCACGTTCTCCGCCTCTCTCCGAGCGATGACGACGAGGATGACGACGAGCAGCATGGCGGGAGCTTGCCCGCGATCCCGAAGAAGGATAGGACCGGGCTGATCTCCCGCAGGTCTGCCCCGGCCCCGAGGCGGACCGCAGACGCACCTTCCGCTTCCAAGCTTCCCAAGGTTGACCCTTCCAGCCGGCTTTCAGGCTTCAAATTTGGCCGATGGCCGCTCGAGCTCACTGGTGATGACCCGTAAGCGTTTGATTCTTGTCTTTATTTCTTATTCTGCTTCTGAGGCTTGACGTCCGCATCTTTTGGATAGGCTAGCGCCCGCAGCAAAAAAGCCGAAGGGAGCTCCTGAGGTTCCATCCGTGGTAGCGCCTCTGCCCGCAAAGGAGGGTGACCGCGACGCACGGGCTTCTCCTGCCCGGTCGTCCTCGCGAGGCCTGGCTGAGCCGGCTGGGGAGAGCTCGGCCCCCACGGTCCAAGTGACTCCCGAGGTGTCCTTGCCTGCCGCCGCCACTACAGCCATTGGGGCGCAGCAGACTCTGCCTCGGGATGTTGTGGCCGCGCAGCCGCCTTCTCCTCCTACTCCACCGGCTGATGTCTCTCCGACTCCTTCTGCCGTTCTGGATCGTGCTGTTGCTGAGCTGGACCGACTGCGGCAGGATCTTCTTGGCGCCGACCCTCGCTTGGTGGCCGGGCGCTTGGAGCTGGCTTCAGGATGGGTTCGCTCCGACGCTTCGATTCGGGCGGCGCTGGTCCAGGCCTCGATGGCTTGCGATGAGGAGAAGCAGGCCGTCCTTGAGGCGAAGGCTGCTCGTGATGCAGCCCTGGGGGAGGTGGTCGACGTCCGTGGTCGCTGCAAGGCGCTGGAGGACGAGCTGCAAGGCCTGCGGGACCAGCTCGCGAAAGAGGCCCGCCTTCGCCAAGAGCAGGAAGAAGGCGTGAAGGCTCGCGAGGCGGCCGTCAAGGAGAGGGAGGTCAAGCTCAAGAAGCGCCGCGACCGCCTAGGCGCGCTGGAGCAGGAGTTGGGGGCGAGGAAGGCCGAGCTGGACGACAAGGCCCTGGTTCTTGCCGAGGATCGCGTGGCCTTCACGGAGATGGAGGCGAAGGCTCGCTCCTCGCTGAGGACGCTTTACGACAGCGGCCTGGAGAGCCCGCTGGCTGGCGCCGAGGACGGCCCCGCCAAGCTGCTTCCCTTCCTGGTTCGCGCTCTTGAAGATGTCGCCCTTGGCCTTGGCCCCACCGCCGAGGCCGAAGCGCGTGTCCTATCTTCTGCAGCGCTGACGCGGGTCCTCACCCACATCTACCTTCGCGATCCCGGCGTCGACCTCGACGGCCTGCTGGAGCCAGTAAGCGGCGAGCGTGCCGCTACCGCTGCCGAGGCCGTGAAGGGTCGCACAGAGGCTCTGCTGGGGAAGTTCCGGGCCTTCAGCACCAAGCCGAAGCAAGGCGCTGCCGACCCCACTGCTCCATGAGGTGCACCCACTCCGCGTTGCTCCACCGCCGACAAGTGACTCCGTTGTGGCTCATGTCCTGCCTTTAATTCCTGCACATGTATCATGCCTCGGGGAGGCGTTTAAACTTGCGTTTGGCATTGAGACAACAGTGTGGACTGTGATATTTGCTTTTGAATTCCTTGAAATTTGCGCTTTTCCTTCCTACTTGCTTATGTTCTACGCCGGCAGAGCCCGGCCCCGCACATACCTCACCCAGCGTTAGTCCCGACCGGAAACCAGGACGGGGCCAAGGAGTGAGGGGCTACGTGACAAGTTAGGCTCCTGAGTCGCGATGCTCAGGAGTCCCCCTTGGCGCACGAATAGCAAGTAGGGAGGTGGGATGTGGGTGGATCTACCGTTCTACGTCTGCAGAGCCCGGGCGCGCGCATACCTCACCCAGCATTAGCCTTTCGGAACTAAGGAGTGAGGGGCTACGTGACCAGTTAGGCTCCTGAGTCGCAATGCTCAGGAGTCCCCCTTGACACTCAAATGGCCTTCGTACCTTGGCTCCGCCCGAGGAGAGACGCGCGACGAACCAGGTCCTGGGGGGGGGCTGGCTGGGCGGCGTGCGTCTGGGCGTGACCCAGGCGCAGCCCCCATGCCCAGCCCCCTCACGCGGCACTCCCGAGGGGAGGCGTTACGATGAGGCTAGACATTGAGCTCTGGGCTCCCTGAGGTTGATGCGGCCCGGGAGCCACCCTCAGTTGTTTATCACCAGCGCGGAGCATAGCGCTTCCGTATGTGTACGGGCATAGCCGCTCCTCGGCAGTGTCGTCAGCCAGCGCGGAGCATGGTGCTTCCACTAGTACGTGGGAGGGGGGCCCCTCCGGGAGGAGCCCCCGGGGCGTGTACAGCCCCGCCCTGACACGTGGCTGGCACGGTAGGGCCTGGCGAGGTGTATCTGGGCACCCGGGAGCCAGCGCGGGACTTACGGGGCCCTACCTCTAGGCGGGTTGCGCCTAGCACTGGGCCTTATCTTGTGACGTGTCCCTGCAAATTTGGTTAGATGCCGGCACTCTACATCCTCGGGTCCCGGCCCTCGAGCTGGTCTCAGCTGTCACTGGTATGCCAGGTCATGATGCCGTGGACAAGGCCAGAGGGTGAGGGCTGGAGAGCCAGTAAGAGCCCCGAGTCGCGATGCTCAGGTACCCCCCCCCCTTTAACGTGCAAGTGGTCGGCATGGAGAAGAAGAGGTGCCATGGACCGGCATCAAATAATCAAGCATGGTGGGTATAACGCATAACCGGAAATAAATGCAGATGAGATACATGCCGCTGGGTCTGGCCCGAGCGACTTGGGGATGATGCAGCCCGAGGGGTGCCCCCAACAAGGTAAGCTAACAACATGAAATAAAAGGGATGCATATCACAGGGACGGACCCACGCGGCCTGGGAATAATGCAGCCCTAGGGGGCGCTCCCAGCTGGAAGTGAAACTTGAAAGATGTCACCTGATGACGTTGAGGACGAAGGGGTGTTGGTGTAGCAGACTCGGTGGGCTGCGGAAGCCGATCCTCACGAGCCCCCAGGCCCGGGGGCCTCGGGAGGCTCCGGAGGTGCTGGCGGCTCCCCGCGGACCATCTCCATCTCCGCCAGGGCTGCGGAACGCCTGGCCTCTTGTGCCTCCATGATGCCCCTCATGAGGCGCTGGTACGTGGCAGCCGCATTCGGCAAGCCGTAAGGCATGCGACCGTAGTTGTGGGGTGGACCTCCGCAGCGCCCCACTCGCGAGGGCCAGAGGCGCTCCAGAGAGGCGACTCGGTTGTGCCCTGGTATGTCGATGCAGACGCGCGGCCCACCATCCTCGCCTGGATGGGGAGCCACTGCTGGTAGACGGCGGCCGCCTTTCATGACCCTTGACTCCTGTAGCTCCTGAATGGCCTTGCTGACGAACTCCTGAGGGTCTGAGTCTCCTTGCCTTACTCCTTCTTGAGGGAAACGTGCTTCGAAACACGCCTCCATGTGGTGCCCAAGGGCCTCCCTCGTGACCCTAGCCAGGTCGGCGGCCCTCCAGGGGAGAGCCCCCGAGCCCTGCCTAAGGAGGGCGCCGGGCGCGCTTTCCTATGCGATGGAAGGAGGTTCCCCTGGGCAGGCACGGGCCCAGAGGGGCCTTCCTCCTAAGGGGTCGGGCCGGACAATGTCTTCTTCTTCTTGGGGGCGGTCTCAGGAAGCCTCCTGCTTCCGCGATCCGGGTCTTCCAGTGACGCGGCCTGAAAGGCTCGTTCCAGGGAACACACCACGTCCTTCTCTTCACAGGGCACCGTGATGACTCCGCCACTTCCTGGCATCTTGAGGACGTTGTAGCCGTGGTGAGTTACGGCCATGAACTTGGCCAGCGCCGGGTACCCAAGGATGGTGTTGTACGGCAGGCGAATGTGAGCGACGTCGAAGTCGATGAGCTCGGTGCGGTAGTTGTCGCGTGCCCCGAAGGTGACAGGGAGGCGGACCTACCCAATCGGGACCGTGGAGCCGTCGGTGATTCCGGAGAAAGGCTTGGTTGGCTGAAGCTGGCTGTAGGGCACTTGCAGATTGTTGAATGTTTCCACGGATAGGACGTTGAGCCCTGCCCCGCCATCGATGAGGGTCCTGGTGACCACCATGTTGCTGATAATTGGGGAACAAAGCATTGGGAGGACTCCAGCTGTAGCCGCACACTTGAGCTGATCTGCTGAGCTGAACGTGATGGCGCACGCTGACCACCTAAGAGGGCGCGTGGCTTCAAGCCTGGGGAGGACTGCATTCACTTCACGGGCGAACTGCTTGAAGATGCGTTGAGAGGCTGGAGCCTGAGCCCCGCCCAGGATGCAGGCGATCGCGCGCGGCTCCTGGAAGCCCCCAGCCCCCTCGTCTTGGTGGTGGTCCTCGTTTCTCCTTGGCTGCGGCAACAGCGTGGGAAGGCCTGCGTTGCCTTGCGGGCGATCCTCGCGAGGCTGATCCCTCTAGTCTCCCTCGCGAGGCAGGTCTTGCCAGCGATCCTCACGAGGTTGATCACGCCACCCTTGGCGCGGGCCACGGTCTTCCCAGCGTCCTGCGTTCCTTCCTCCTCCTCGACCGTAGCCCCGGTCACCGCGGTCGGGGCGACGGCCGATCCTTCCTTCTCGCACGGCTCGGAGCTCTTGACATTCATTGGTGTTGTGGGTGTGGAGGTCGTGGTACACACAGTACCGGCTGCCCTTGGAAGGTTCGGGCTGATCTCTGCCCCACTTGGTGTCTGGTTCTGCCGCGAGCACGGCAGCCCCCTTGCGCTTCACATCCTTGGCCTTGGGCTTCTTCTCTTCTGGGTCTGCGGCAGGCAGCTCGAGGAGAGAGAGACGCCCTTCCTCAGCCCTGGCGCACTTGGTTGCCAAGTTGAACAGCTCCAAGGAAGTGCACAGGTCTTCATGCATCGCCAGCTCCTCCTTCATCTTGACATCGCGCACGTCGTCGGAGAAGGCTGAGATGATGGCCTCCTCAGTCACCCTGGGAATCTTGAGGCGTGCGTTGTTGAAGCGCTGGATGTACTTCTGCAGGGTCTCCCCGGGTTGTTGCTTGATGCGGCGCATGTCGCTCACGGCGGGTGGCCGGTCGCGAGTACCTTGGAAGTTGGCGATGAAGCGGGTGCGCATCTCGTCCCAGGAGGAGATCGTGCCTGGAGCCAGGTTCAGGAGCCAGGTGCGGGCCCCGTCCTTGAGTGCTATGGGAAACAAGTTCGCCATGACCTTTTCATCTCCGTTGGCAGCTTCGATGCCCAGCTCGTAGAGCTGGAGGAACTCCGCAGGGTCAGCCGTCCCGTCGTAACGAGGAGGCAGGTCTGGCTTGAACTTGCCGGGCCACGCGATGCTGCGTAGCTCAGTGGTGAACGCACGGCAGCCTGTTGTGGCCACGGGAGGCCTTGGGTGACGGAGAGCTTGGTCTTGCATGTCCCCACGTGCTGCAGCTGGGTCTTGACGTGCGGGAGCAGGAGCATGGTCACGACGTGCTGGAGCAGGGAGCGCCCGGGCAGCTTCTTGCAGGCGAGGGACTTCTTGGTAGCTCTGCTCTTGCTATGCTGGCACCTGACGGAGCGGGTTCCGCCCAGTGGCCATGCGCCTTGGAGCCATGGCGCCTTCTTGAGGAGGAGGCGGCCGGAGCGCTGTCGGAGCTTCGTCGCCCGCGCGGGGCGGGGTGCGGTGCAGCGGAACGGACGGTGCAGGAGAGCCCCCTGCGGCGCGGACAAGCTCGGCGACGTGGTCGAGCCATTCTTCGTAGACGTCGTCGACGGGACGGTAGCGCAGGAGCTCGTTTGCCGCGATGAGCGCAGCTCGAGCCTCCATGGGTGCGTGGAACGCGCGGGACGAAGAACCAGCTGGGATGAGCGAGGGAGTAGCGGTGCAGCCGTCTTGCCGCACGGACGGATGCTGAGACGATGCTTGCTGCTCGTCCCCCGCTGGGCCGGTGGCGGCGTTGACGGCAGGTGATGGGGAACGGCGAGGACGCCCGCCGACAGGAGCCGTCTGGGCGACGCGGGAAGCGAGAGCGGACCGGTGCTCGGCGTGGGCCCGACAAGCGTCAGACATGAGCGCGATGGTCGGAGGAGAACAGGGTGGTGGAAGATGAATTCCGGCACATCCCTACCTGGCACGCCAACTGTCGGATTTTGGGTTCCGGCAGACCCTTGAGGTTCGAACACTGGGGTGCGTGCGAATATTTCGCCTCCTACCTACCTGCGCCCCTCCGCCTCGCTAAGATCTAAGCTATGGAAAGAACAACACAAGAGACACAGGGTTTATACTAGTTCGGGCCACCGTTGTGGTGTAATACCCTGCTCCAGTGTGTGGCGTGGTGGATTGCCTCTTGGGCTGATGATGATGAACAATACAAGGGAGAACAGCCTCGCGAGGGTCTGTTCTTGGCTGGGGCGATGAACTGCTGGGAGGAGTTCAGTCACCCTTCTCTCTCTCTCTGATTGTCTCTTGTTCCCCCCGATCCTGTGGGAGGCTGGTCCTATTTATAGAGGCCCTGGTCCTCTTCCCAAATATCGAGCGGGAAGGGAGCCAACAATGGCGGGCTAATTTGAAGGGGGACAGCTAGTAGCAGCTATCCTGACAAAAGTAGTCTTCGCCTGCACAAAGCTCTGGTGGTGACGCCGTCTTGGGCTCCACAATGACCTCCGTCTTGTAGTCCTCCTGGTCTTGGTCTTGGTCTTGTTGCACTGAAATGGCAACCTTTGCCTGATGCCTCGGTACTCCGGAGCTGTGCTTGCTCCCTTTGCACCAAAGAGGAAAGGAGGACACTGCGTGGGCTGGCGCCTGCCTGGCGCCCTTGGTCATCATGGCTTGCGTCACGGGCACCTCATGAGGTACCCCGCCTTGATTTCTCTGCCTCCTCGCGAGCCAGCCTGGAGAGGCCGTGCCTGAGGAAGCTCCGCGTCGTCCGCCCCGCGAGGCTTGGCCCCTCACGAGGGTCTTGGGTCTGTGTTGGTGAAGATGGGCTGTGTTGGGCCCCCCTTTGAGCCACGCCGCAGGCCGCAGGCAGGCAAGTCTGGGGACCCCCGTTCCCAGAACGCCGACAATGGACCCTGGCACGGAGGCCTTACCCCCATCGGCGATCGAGCCGAACATCGACCTTACTCTGCACGAAAGCCGTGTTGACAAACTGCCGGATCTCTCTCCGGTCACGGACTCCGAACCGCCTGCGCCCGTTCTTAGCGAATCTAATTGGGCGCCGATCATGGAGTTTACCTCCGCGGATATTTTTCAGCACTCGCCCCTTGGCGACAAACTGAACTCATTAAGGTCTCTCTCCTTGTCAGGAGAATCCTGGCCAAACTATGTCCGGCAGGATTGGGATGCGGATGGCATCAAGATTCACCGCCCACCCACCACCCACTTAGTAGCCACTGTCGATGACCTAACCAACATGCTTGACTCTGACTCCGAAGACATCGACGACGATGCAGGAGACGAACAGGAACCACTGCCCATAGGGCACTGGACGCCCACTTCATCACATGACGTATACATGGTGGACACACCAAAAGAAAACGACCACGAGGAACAGAAGGACGCAATGAAGGGTTGTCCCCTCGAGAAGCAGTCAAAGCGGCGGCGTAAGCGCCGCTCCAAATCCAGCCTCGGCAGAAACAACAATCACACAGACCCAGCGTTAGAGCAGGGTGAACCATCACCGGACCACGGCAACACGGAGAATCAAACCGAACAACCCGATTCTGTCAAAGGTAACAGTCCGGATGACATCACATCGGACAGACACCCGGAGCAACAGAATGCCCGTCAAAGGCTCGTTGCCACCGCGAGGAGTCTACAAAAGCAGAAGCAAAGGCTCAAGGCTGCGCAAGACACACTTAAAATCAGATGGAGTAAAGTACTCAATACAGCAGCGAAGTATGGCGGTAATTGCCCCACCAAGAGCTACCCGAAGCGGAAGTTGCTACCTGAATTCGATGAGGAGGCCTTAGATCCCCCGCAACCAAAAATTAAAACAGCCACCTGGCCGGATAGACGACCTCACGGCCAACATAGAGCGGCAAACAATGCCGCACATAAGCCAATACGCGATCCACGCGAGGGCTCGCATCAAGGACGCCGCAACCAGATCCATCTATGGACCACACAAGCGCGCTCCAGCATACAATGCAACACAACAAACATCCGAACAACACGGTAAACCCAGATACAGGGGTGCCGCACACCCCCTATGTTTCACCGATGAGGTGCTGGACCATGAATTTCCAGAGGGATTCAAACCCGTAAACATAGAGGCATACAACGGAACAACAGACCTTGGGGTCTGGATTGAGGACTATATCCTCCATATCCATATGGCTCGAGGAGATGATCTCCACGCCATCAAGTACTTACCCCTCAAGCTCAAAGGGCTAGCGCGGCACTAGCTTAAAAGCCTCCCCGAAAACTCCATTGGAAGCTGGGAAGAGCTCGAAGATGCTTTTCGGGCAAATTTTCAAGGGCCTTATGTCCGACCTCTGGATGCGGATGATTTAAGTCATATAACTCAACAGCCCGGAGAGTCAGCCCGAAAGCTTTGGAACAGTTTTCTTACTAAAAAGAACCAAATAGTCGACTGTCCGAACGCCGAAGCCTTGGCAGCTTTTAAGCATAGCGTCCGCGACGAATGGCTTGCCAGACACCTCGGCCAGGAAAAGCCGAGAACAATGGCAGCATTAACAAGCCTCATGACCCGCTTTTGCGGGGGTGAGGACAGCTGGCTAGCCAGATGCAGCACCACCGACCCAAGTACATCCGAAGTTAGAGATGAAAACGGGTAATCACGTTGCAGCAAAAATAATAATCGCCGGAATAAAGAAGACAACCCGAAGAGCACAGCAGTAAACGCTAGATTCAGAAGCTCTCAGTCAGGTCAGCAAAAGCCGCCCCCTAAAGGCGCCAGAGATGAACTGTCCAGCCTGGACAAAATTTTGGACCAAATATGTCAGATCCATAGCACCCCTGGTAAACCCGCTAATCATACCCACAGAGAATGTTGGGTCTTCAAGCAGTCCGGCAAGCTGAACGCCGTACACAAGGGAGAGGATACACCAAGCGAAGACGAGGATGAGCCTCTCAAGCAAGACACTGGGGAACAAAAGAAATTTCCACCAGAAGTCAAAACAGTAAACGTGTTACACGTGATCAAGGGGAGAAATAAAGCGGCACTCCGAGAGAAATATGCCCAAGGGCCTATCACCGCGGAGTCCTGCCACTGGTCGGCTCAACCGATCACTTTCGACCATCGGGATTACTCAGCAAATATCCGGAATGCAGGCTGGGCTGCCTTGGTATTAGACCCAATAATTGATGGATACCATTTCACACGAGTCCTGATGGACGGTGGCAGCAGTCTAAATCTGATATATCAGGACACACTCCGCAAAATGGGGATAGACCCAACGAAAATTTGCCACAACAATACTACCTTTAAAGGAGTAACACCAGGCCCAGGGGCTCACTGCACGGGCTCCCTGCTACTAGAAGTTATATTCGGCTTCCCCGATAACTTCCATAGCGAAAATTTAACCTTCCACATTGCTCCGTCCCAAAGCGGCTATCAAGCACTACTTGGATGTGAAGCTTTCGCTCGCTTTAACTCAATACCGCACTAAGCTTCCCTCACGCTTAAGATGCCCCGTCCACGTGGCATCATTACAGTAAATGGAAATGTGGAGTGATCCCTGCGTGCCGAAGAGAATGCGGCTGCCTGGGCAGCCGCACACTAAAACGGCCTCACCAACTAAAGTATTCGATAGGTCATCAAGACCACGAACACGGTTAGACGAGTGAGGCGCAGCTGTATGTAATTCGTACAGGTTTGATGGCCACACCCCTATCACAAATACAAGGGGATCAACGCGCGCAGACAAGTGGCAATTTTTACTCATCTTGAAATTTACATGGTTTTTTCAAAAAACCTACCTTTTTGCACAACAACTTTTCACCTAAGTTCCTCTCTTTTAAAGATGACTGTCGGTGTCAAAACCGGTGGATCTCGGGTAGGGGGTCCCGAACTATGCGTCTAGGCCGGATGGTAACAGGAGGCAGGGGACACGAAGTTTTACCCAGGTTCGGGCCCTCTCGATGGAGGTAAAACCCTACGTCCTGCTTGATTAATATTGATGATATGGGTAGTACAAGAGTAGATCTACCACGAGATCAGAGAGGCTAAACCCTAGAAGCTAGCCTATGGTATGATTGTATGTTGTGATTGTTATCCTACGGACTAAAACCCTTCGGTTTATATAGACACCGGAGAGGGTTAGGGTTACACAAGGTCGGTTACAAAGGAGGAGATATCCATATATGTATTGCCTAGCTTGCCTTCCACGCCAAGTAGAGTCCCATCCGGACACGAGACGAAGCCTTCAATCTTGTATCTTCATAGTCTAACAGTCCGGCCAATGGAGATAGTCCGGCTGTCCGGAGACCCCCTAATCCAGGACTCCCACAGTAGCCCCTGAACCAGGCTTCAATGACGATGAGTCCGGCGCGCAGTATTGCCTTCGGCATTGCAAGGCGGGTTCCTTCTCCGAATACATCACAGAAGAATTTGAATATGAGGATAGTGTCTGACCCTGCAAAATAAGTTCCACATTCCACCGTAGAGAGAATAATATTTTCGCAGATCTAATGACATTATGTCATGGCCGGGTGATTATTTGAACCATTTCTTTTAACCAGCCCCGCACATAACGCGGGGCAGTTTTTCGACACATCTTGTCAAAGTAGAGATCGTGTCCCCTTATTACGGGATTCTCATCAATACGAGCGTGGGTAACCCAACCACGCCATCAATTGCGGCGCTTGGGGGATAAGCGAGTTTTACCAGGCAAGTGGGGACACTTAGTTTTGTCCGCCCATATAAAGGGATAAGGATTCACCTTTCTATCCATGCCTTCTTCCTCCTTTGCTCATCCGCTCCCGCACACTCGAGCTCTAGCACCCAAGTCCTCACTTCCATCCCAACCTTCTCCAACCATGTCCGGAGCGGGAGGCAAGTGGATGGTCTCCTCCGTCACGGAGGGAGACATCAAGAAACTGAGGAGAGCGGGATATCTGCCCGACGACATCGCGCACCGGCTCCCAGATGAGGGGCAGCTCATCCCCACCCCCAGGCCCCATGAGAGGGTGGTATTCCTCACCCATTTCCTCCGCGGACTAGGATTCCCTCTCCATCCCTTCGTCCGGGGGCTCATGTTTTATTACGGACTGGATTTCCACGATCTGGCCCCGAACTTCATCCTCAACATCTCGGCGTTTATCATCGTGTGCGAGGCCTTCCTCCGCATCAAGCCCCACTTCGGCTTATGGCTGAAGACCTTCAACGTCAAGCCGAAGGTGGTGGGCGGCCGCCAGGCGGAGTGCGGAGGCACCATGGTGGGCAAGATGCCCAACATAACATGGCTCGAGGGCTCCTTTGTGGAAACCATAAAGGGGTGGCAATCGGAGTGGTTCTATATCATCGAGCCGCGTAACCCCGCATGGGTAGCGGCCCCCGAGTTCCGATCTGGCATCCCCATGTGGCTGACCTCCTGGAAAGAGAAGGGCCTGTCCTGGGGTAGTTCGAAAGAGCTGACCGGACTCCAAACATGTATTCAAAACATGGTGGACAAGAAGCTCAAGCTTGTCAACATAGTCCAGGTTATGCTCATCCGCCGGATACTCCCGTGCCAACAACGGGAGTTCACCTTGTGGGATTTCAATCCGGCGCAACACCGGCCTCTGAATAGGCTCTTCGACATGACTCATGAAGACGCTTGGAGGGTGCTGTTCAAAAGTGCCGAGGTTCCTCCCCCTATCACTGAGGATCGCGGATTCAGCGCGAAGCGCCAAGCTAGTGCGGTAAGCTGCTTTACCTTTCACAGGATACTTATTTTTTATATAGATTGACTCTATGCGGGATCTAAACTCCCGGACCTTTGACAGGACTGGCAGAAGATGGCCGGACAGATAGACTGTCCGGCTCCTTTGCCAGAAGGCCCCGCGGACGCTCTTCTGGCGAAGATGCTGACTCCGGCCCCTTATAAGGTGCCGGAGAAGACCAAGAAGGCCAAGGGAACTCGAAAGAGTTCCCGACGCCAGGCGCCGTCGAACTCACCGTCCGATGACTCTACGGCACACTCTTCCCCTGAAGACAAGGAAGAGGAAGAAGATGCTCCCCCACTGACTGGGGGAGACAAGAAAACGAAGGCCGCCCCAACTGGGGAGGCCGGAGGGTCCAAGAAGGGAAGGACTCTCCTTCCGGACAGCTCCACCGCCGCCGACGAAAGCGAAGACGAGTGGTTTCCCAGGGCCAAGCCCCCCGGGAGATCGTAAGTATTCGAATACCAAAGTTACCCATAGGATTCCTTTGTCGCACTACTTCTCCTAACGCCAAACACAATTGTGCAGGCCGCCCCGAGCCAATATCGAGGTATCATCGGACGGCTCCCTGGGCTCGTCAGACATGGATAGCGATCCAGTCCCGACCGCCACCTCCCCTCATCCTGCCGACGACGCCGAGGTGTTGTCTCAAGAGGCACCGGATCGAGGGGAGACAGTCCCGGAGGCGCCTCAAGGCGACCTTCCGGACTTCAGGAGCCGCGGGGACGGGGCCCCCGAGAGCTCCGAGTTCGGCCCTCAGCCGAACACCGTGCCGGACCCTCCAGCGGTTCCGGACTTGGGCAGGCGGCCTCCTTCTAAGGGGGGCAAAACGCCTGTGCCGGTGACCTCTGTCCATCTAGAGGCACCGGACAATCTGCTGGAAGTGCTTCGCAGCGCTTCCATCGACGAGGAGCACCGCACTATCATGAGTGCAGTGATCCAGAAGGTTCAGTCCGCCAAGAGCGGATTGACTGAAGCCTGTGCCAACCTTCTAACAGGCTTTGAGGTAAGTGTGTTTAAAATGTAGTAGAAATATTACCGCATAGACAGTAGCCCCTGATGCTTTGTTCGGTGTTCAGAAAGAAAAGCCGGACAGAGGATCAAATAATATCGCAGGAGTCTAATATAAGTCTGTCAATATGCATATGCAGGCTTCGCTGCTGGCGTCCGCCGCACTAACTGCGGAGGTCGCCGTACTGAAGCAGGACCTCGAGGGGTCCAAGAAAGAGCTCGGCCTTGCCAAGAGGCAGCTCGAGGAGAACAAGGGTTAGTAATACCCCGTCTATAGATATGTATATATAAAAAGGACGTGATTGCAAAATGACAGGATTGTTGTATGTTTGCCAGGGGCCACGACCAAGGTTGCGACCCTGAAGCAGGCGCTAACCAAGGCTAAAGATACAACGGCCAAGGAGCGCACCGAGCGAGAGAAGCACGAGGCTCGGGTGGGCGAGGTGCAGCAAGAGCTCCAGGCTCTCATGACAAAGCACGAGGCGTTGGAGCTTGACTCGAAGACGCGAGAGTCTGAGCTTGCCGCGGCCCATTAGAGTGCAAAGAGTGCCAAGGCCAAGGCCCAGAAGGCCCTCCAGGAGATCGACGCGATGAAGAAGATAGCGGCGGGTAAGGCTTTCTATATGCAAAGCAAGCATGTAAAAGTAAATTACCGATTACTTACCCGGATCCGGAGCTCTTCAGGAGCATTTGCAGATTTGCCCCGCAGTGTGTCTGATGCCGCACAATTTTACCAGGCCGAGGACGGAAGCTCGACGGAGAAGCTGTTCTGGTCTCAGTATGCTAAGCCGAACATCCGGTGCCGATGAGCGACCAGCTGAAGCAGATGGTCGAGCTACATAAGGCGGCCAATCAGGCCATGAAGGGCTTTATAGTCCGGTTGTGGCCTGGCGACGCCCTTCCGAATAGCTTCTTCGGCCTGGTGAGGCGGCTTGTGGATGCCTGCCCACGGCTGGAGGTCGTCAAGCGATCCGTCTGCATTGAAGGTGCACGCCGGGCTTTTGCCCGTGTAAAAATGCAGTGGGTCAAGCTAGACGCCGTTAAGCTGATCAAGGAGGGGCCGCCGGAGGGCAAGGAGCACCTCCACCTCGAGATGTATTACGAGGGTGTTCTGTTGGGTGCCCGTCTTATCGTGGATGAGTGTTCGAAAGATGTAATATTTGAGTAAACTTGCTCGTTTTATCCTGTATTTATGAAAACTTGTTTCATATGCGCCATGCAACGCTTGTTTGAATTTAAAATATTACCTTTTGTTTGGCTGTTTATCCAATCTAAGAGATGGCTAGTCCTCGGCTTCTTCCCCCATGCCGCTAGTGCTGGGGTGTTCGGGATAAACCTGAGCACTCTTGTTCTCATATTTGGGTCCTTCGAGGGAGGTGCTCGGCACAACGAACAAGGCAACCGGACTAATATTGCTTTATCACTCTCACTTAGCCATAGAATTCTATAATTTTAAATTTTGGCGAAGCCCCTGGTATTCAGAAGGCCGAATTCGGGGCGCGATACACGCCTTTAAGCCGGACAGGGCTGGCCCCTCGCCCTAAGCGGCATAAGTCTTTAGGGACTCGAAAAACCTTGCCGAACAGCGACCAGTCTCTCGCCTTATCATGACAGTCAGTTTTAGCTTTCTCTACTGAGGTGCTCAGCCCGGCAGAACCGGGGCACAATCGCAGTAGTTCTCCTAGCGCTACCTTAGCCGATAGAGCGGAACGTAAGGTACCAAAACATAGGAGCCGGGCAAACCCAACATTTGACCAAAGACATGATTCGGAGCTGATGCATATAGTGCTATAAGTTCGGGATGCCACACTTGTGAAAGTGTTCGGACTTTTCACACCGCATTGTGGGGTACGTGAGCCCCTGGTGTATTGGTCGTACCAAAGTGTACGGTTGCAAGGCGTCGTTAATGAACACACACACACACACACACACATATATATATATATATATGTATATATATAATGCAATAATGGTCGTAATGTAATGCATTGTTTATTAAAAAGCTGCATTAAAGCAGAGTGATACAGATAGTGCGATAAGCAAAAAGTAGGACTAAGTCCCTTCCAAGGGCGAGCTGAGGGATGATATGAAATCAGAGATCAACCTGGGAATTTCGTTGTATAACGTAGCTGTCTGCCTCCTTGGTTGCTGCATCATGTGTTCGGCAATAGTGCTGCCGGTCAGTGTTTTCAAAGATTAAGGTCCTGAAAAAGAAAAAATAACCAAACGGGAAGCCCCTAGTGCGGTTTAGGCCGCGTTTTGGGGCGTGCCGCAGTTGTGCCCCCCCTCCCCACATGTGCCCATGGTATTTTTAATGCGTAATTATGTATGCGCGGCACGAATATCGCCGTTGGGCTGGGATTGAGGTGGCCGCCGTATTGCTACGCGAGCTCAGATCGCGCCAGGCGGTCTATTTGCTGATTGCCCCGAGCGCGCTTGAAGGTGTCTGGGCTTTGAAACGCCGAACTGGTTGATTGCCTTGAGAGGCTGCTTTGTGCTTCTGCTGCGAGGGCCGCGGTGTGCTCCTCTGTTCGGAGGGAGCGCTCTGTGTTTCCATTGACTGTAATAACTCTGCGGGGTCCTGGCATCTTGAGCTTGAGGTATGCATAATGCGGTACCGCATTGAATCTAGCAAATGTGGTTCGCCCGAGCAGCGCGTGATAACCACTGCGGAACGGGACTATATCGAAGATTAACTCTTCGCTTCGGAAGTTATCCGGGGATCCGAAGACCACTTCCAGTGTAATTGAGCCTGTGCAATGGGCCTCTACGCCTGGAATAACGCCCTTAAAGGTCGTTTTTGTGGGTTTGATCCTTGAGGGGTCTATACCCATTTTGCGCACTGTGTCCTGATAAACCAGGTTCAGGCTGCTGCCGCCGTCCATAAGGACTCGAGTGAGGTGAAATCCGTCGATGATTGGGTCTAGGACCAGTGCGGCAAATCCACCATGACGGATACTAGTGGGGTGGTCCCTGCGATCGAAGGTGATCGGGCAGGAGGACCAAGGGTTGAACTTTGGGGCGACTAGCTCCAACGCATATACGTCCCTGAGCGCACGCTTCCGCTCCCTCTTGGGGATGTGGGTTGCATATATCATGTTCACCATCCGCACTTGCGGGGGAAACCTCTTCTGTCCTCCAGTGTGCGGTTGCCGGGGTTCCTCCTCATCATTGCTATGTGGCCCCTTCTCCTTGTTTTCGGCAATTAACTTGCCGGCCTGCTTGAACACCCAATAATCCATGTTGGTGTGATTGGATGGCTTGTCTGGGTGCCGTGTATTTGACACGAGCGATCGAGTATACGGTCCAAGCTGGACGGACCCGGCGTACTTTGTTTTAATGGCTTTTTCCGCTGACCGGGTTTAGAGCCTTTGAATCCGGCATTGACTGCCGTAACCTCAGTATTTTCGCTGTTAATGCGGTGTTTATGCTTGTTGCGATGTGACCTACTATTGCCGTCCTTGGTATCTAAGGTACCATGGTTTCCTGAGAGGTTATTACTGCGAGCCAGCCAGCTGTCTTCTCCTGCACAAAAGCGGGTCATGTGCGTCGTGAGAGCTGCCATAGATTTCGGCTTTTCCTGACCAAGGTGACGGGCTAGCCACTCGTCTTGGATGTTGTGCTTGAAAGCCGCTAAGGCCTCCGCATCCGGACAGTCGATGATTTGATTTTTCTTTGTAAGGAACCGAGTCCAGAATTGCCTGGCCGACTCTTCTGGCTGCTGAATTATGTGGCTCAAATCATCAGCGTCTGGTGGTCGCACATAAGTGCCCTGAAAGTTGTCGAGGAATGCGACTTCCAGATCTTCCCAACAGCTAATGGAGTCCGCTGGCAAGCTGTTAAGCCAATGCCGCACTGGTCCTTTGAGCTTTAATGCGAGGTATTTGATGGCGTGTAAGTCATCACCGCGGGCCATGTGGATGTGGAGGAGGAAGTCCTCAATCCATACTGCGGGATCTGTTGTGCCGTCGTATGATTCAATGTTTACAGGTTTGAAACCTTCTGGGAATTGATGTTCCATTACTTCGTCTGTGAAGCATAAGGGGTGTGCGGCGCCTCTGTATTGGGCTATATCTCACGCAGCTCGAATGGGTCTTGCCCGCTGTGTTCGGCCCGGCCGGGTTTGATTTTACTGTATCTGGCGTGACGTTTGTCGTCTCGCAGAGTGGTGCACCCTCGTGATCCGTAGATCGATCTTGAATGATTTGCCTTGTCCTCCAACATGTCTCGCAGGTCTAGCGTATCTCCCCATGCCTTTTTATTTGAATGGCGTTGGGGTGGAGGCTGAGCTTTTGACTGGAATGCCTCTCTATCGCGGCCACGAGGTGGCCGATCAGCCTTGTCATACGCTTCTTCCTCTAGTCGGGGTAGTAACCTGTGCCTTGGGTAACTCTTGGAGGGGCGCTTGAGTTTATATTCCTCGGACGCGAGGACTTCAGTGCATTTGTCAGCTAGCAGATCTTGATCAGCTTGAAGCTGCTGCTGCTTTTTCTTCAGGCTATTTGCCATGGCCATAAGCCAGCGCTTGAAGCGCTCTTGTTCGACGGGATCCTCTGGGACGGCGAATTCATTGTCGCCGAGGCTTGCCTTGTCTTCGGAGGGGGGGATGTAATTTTCATCCTCCTCCTCTCCATCTACCGCTCTCTCAGGAGAGCTGGCTCCTTCATCCTCATGCTCTAAGTCTTGCTGGAGGGGATTGTTGTTGTCTTCGGCACTGTCCGGAGTATTATTATCTCCTGTGCCGGTATCACCACTTTTGCTTTGGCGGGACTTAGAGCGGCGCCGCTGACGTCGGCGCTTGGGTTGCTTCTTGGAGGGGTCATCCTCCGCTATCTCATCGACATTGTCTTCATTAGGTGTATCCACAATGTATATGTCCTATGACGAGGTGGCTTTTCAGTGCCCTATAGGTGCTGGTTCATGTTCGTCTCCTACATCGTCGTCCATACCGTCGATGTCTTCGGAGTCGAAGTCGAGCATCTCGGTTAAATCATCGACAGTGGCTACATAGTGGGTGGTGGATGGGCGTCGAATTTCTTCGTCGTCCGCATCCCAATCCTGTTGGCCATAATCCGGCCAGGGCTCTCCTAACAAAGAGAGAGACCTTAGTGAATTCAGAATGTCGCCAAAGGGCGAGTGCTGAAAGATATCTGCGGCGGTGAATTCCATAATCGGCGCCCAATCAGATTTGATTGGTAGGGGCGCGGGCGGTTCGGAGTCAGCAAAAGGGTCCGGCACCTTAGTGTCACGGGCTGCGCAGAGGATTATGCTGGTGTTTGGCTCGTTCGCCGTTGAGACTGCAGCCCCTGAGGCGGTGTCTAACCACCCGTCCTTGATTGGCGCAGTTGGCTCCGAGCTAAGGGTCGGAGCAGATGCGGGCGCGGCCTGTGGGGTACTGTTCGGCGGCAGAGCTAGGTCATACCCATCGCAACAGTGCGGCGTGCCCGGCTGTGGCTCGAATCCGTCGAAGATCAAGTCTCCGCGGATGTCGGCCGTGTAGTTCAAACTTCCAAATCTGACCTGATGGCCAGGGGCGTGGCTTTCAATCTGCTCTAGATGGCCAAGCGAATTAGCCCGCAGTGCAAAGCCGCCGAATACGAAGATCTGTCCGGGGAGAAAAGTCTCACCCTGGACCGCATCGCTATCGATGATAGTAGGAGCCATCAAGCCTAACAGCGACGACACAGAGGAACTCTCAATGAAAGCACCAATGTCGGTGTCAAAACCGGCGGATCTCGGGTAGGGGGTCCCGAACTGTGCGTCTAGGCCAGATGGTAATAGGAGGCAGGGGACACGAAGTTTTACCCAGGTTCGGGCCCTCTCGATGGAGGTAAAACCCTACATCCTGCTTGATTAATATTGATGATATGGGGAGTACAAGAGTAGATCTACCACGAGATCAGAGAGGCTAAACCCTAGAAGCTAGCCTATGGTATGATTGTATGTTGTGATTGTTGTCCTGCGGACTAAAACCCTTCGGTTTATATAGACACCGGAGAGGGTTAGGGTTACACAAGGTCGGTTACAAAGGAGGAGATATCCATATACGTATTGCCTAGCTTGCCTTCCACGCCAAGTAGAGTCCCATCCGGACACAAGACGAAGTCTTTAATCTTGTATCTTCATAGTCTAACAGTTCGGCCAATGGAGATAGTCCGGCTGTCCGGAGACCCCCCTAATCCAGGACTCCCACAATGACTACCATGCTACACCCGTCCAGGATACGGCACAACGGAGACACAGGCGCAGACGTGCAGCAGGGACCCATCCCAAGGATTCTTTTTAGATTAAGACCCTGCGTCAACCTTTTTTACTGTCTCTTGTTGATACGCATCCCTCGGATTCTAGTACAATTGAGAAGGATGCTGGCGTCTTGGCATGTGGCCATGTCAGAATAATGCACGTACCTGAACACCAAGGGCTTCTTACAAAGGGCACTGATTAGGCCCGGTTCATACCATAAAGACCGAATACCTTAGGGAGTGTTCGGCGCCGCGAGTTTGGCCCTATATGCATCAGCTCTGAATCATGTCTTTGGTCAAATGTTGGGTTTGCCCGGCTCCTATGTTTTGGTAACTTACGTTCCACTCTATCGGCTAAGGTAGCACTAGGAGAACTACTGCGATTGTGCCCTGGGTCATCCGGACGAGCACCTCAGTAGAGAAAGCTGAAAAGTGACTGTCATGATATAGCGTGAGACTGGTCAACCACTCGATGACCTATCGGAATGTTAGAATTCCTCCGCCTTAACGAAGGGCCGTTTCCCGGCCAGGCATGTACGCACCCCGAACTCGGGAGAGTGCGGAGCCACCAGGGGCTATATAGTAGCCCCATCGTCAAACTCCTATGGCTAAGTAAAAGTGTTAAAGCATTATAGTCCAGTTGCCTCGTTCGCTGCGCTATCACCTCCTTAATAGGACCAAGACATTGGGTTAAGTGTGAACACGCGTCTTCTACGAACACCTCCGCATTATATGCGTGCGGGCTAAAGCCGACGACTGCAATCTTTCAGGTTATACACATGTATACATAAACGGCCGCATAGGAGGCATCATATTACTTTGAGGAAAAAGTATAAACACAACCTTAATAAATTTCATAAAAACATTGTGTTTACAATGGGAATACATGTCACTCAAACATAATATTCTTCGAGCACTGTGCCTCTATCAAACGAGCACCCTCGAGAACCTCTTCGAAATAGTGCTCGGCAGCCACTCGGCCTATGGCCGAACCCTGCGCCGCAACAGTGGTAGCATCCATCTCCGCCCAGTATGCTTTAACACGGGCAAGGGCCATCCGCGAGCCTTCTATGCACGCCGACCTCTTCATCGCATTGATGCGCGGCACCGCACCAAGGAACTGGTGCACTAAGCTGAAATAGTTGTTCGGCTTCGGCTTTTCTGGCCACAGCTGATCCACGACAGACCTCATGGCGAGTCCGGACAACCTATTGAGTTCGGCCCATTCGGCTAGCTGATCAGTCAATGGAAGCGGATGCTCTGGAACGTTAAATTGCGACCAGAACAGCTTGTCCACTTCACGATCTATCTGATCTCGGAAGTATTTGGCCGCATCGACAGCGCTCGCTGCCAAGTCCATATATGCGTCTGCCGAACTCCACAGTCGATCCAGAGGGGCATATCACGGATCTCCAAACTTCCTCCGCAGCATAAAGGGCTTCCCAGCCGCAATATCCCCGGCTTCACGCAGCTCCTCCTTCTTTGCTCTCATAGCAGAGCGGGTGTGTTTGTTCGCCATCGTGGCCTTTTCAAGGTCCGTTGCCTTCGCTCGGTTTTCTTTTTCAAGGAACTGGCAACGGTCGGCGGTGTCTTTTAACTTCACGGCCATCTTGGCCATCTTCTCTTTGCTCTCGCAATGCACGGCCTTCTCGGCTTTCAACTCTTCAGCAGCCTTCAAAGCAGCCGCATTACTAATCTGTGCTTGTTCTTTGGCTCGGGCAAGTTACGCCCGCAGGGTTTCCACGGTGGCAGCTCCATCTGCAGTCACAACATATTAAAGATACTGGCGTCATGCTGCCCTTACTATGTGGCATCCACCAGAAAATACCACTTACCCTGTGCCTCGTCAAGACTCTTGTTAACAAGCTCGATGTCGGCATCCGCCGCATCCAGTTGCCGCTTCAGTTCGGCAAACTCATGAGTCCGGCTAGCCACCGGAGCTCCCACTACCTGCACATTGAAGCGGTATGGTTATTGCCTGGGGCTACGATCCTCTGTTTGCCGCCGTTCTCGGCGACAACCAGAGTCTCTAGGGCTACTATCTACACAGGGCACACCTAAAAATGTGTGGTACCATCACAAATGTACATCAACGTACCTCAAAGCTCGTCAGTAGACTCATAAAGGCATCATGCAACCCGCTTTCGGTGGATGAAATCCTTTCCATCACCGTACCCATCAATGTACGGTGTTCTTCTGAGATGGCCGCTCGCTCCAAAAGCTCTCGCAGTACGTCCGACCGCATACCAGATGGTGCCAGACTCTTCTGTTTGCTCTCTTCGAGAGCCGGGCGCTGGGGACTTCGGGTGACTATAGGATTCTCTTATGGCCTCACCGAATCCGGAGAGGCCCTCCGTGACGACACTTCAAGGTCGCCCGCTTCTTGAGCGGAGGAGTCCGGGGGAGGCGTTTTGCTCTCCATCATCTCCGGAAGAAGATCCCCCGAAGACGAGCTTTGCTGAGAAGGGCTAAGATCCGAACTGCAAGATAAATACCTCGGTTATTTTCCTCAGAGGTAAGGTAATATATCTTCACTATTAAAAGTACTTTTTAATTACTTACAGCTCATTAGAGGGCAGATCCCCACGCGGACTTTGTGCGGCAAGAGCACACTCCAAGGCAGGACCCTCTGGTGGAGATGTCTTCTCCCGCTTTGAAACCTTGGTTTCCGGATCTTCAGAGGTAGTCATCTTCCTTCCCCGGGGTGAGAGAATGTCAGATTCCTCCCCTCGGTTATCCTCCCTCACGGAGGCGCTCGTTCCCTCGGTCGGAATAGGTAGCGGTGGAGGCCCGCTTTCGCCCTCATTATTCCCCCCTTTGTCTTCCTTTGAGGGCTCCGGGCAAGGTGCTAGCTCGAGCATCTTTTCCAGTACCGGATTTTCCAAACCCTCACGAAGGGGGGCCGAACATTGAATCATCTTCGCCTTTGTTATCCATGTAACACCCCGGATGTAACTTTCCCTATTTGTACTCCAACTCTTGCCGTTTCCGGCGTTAAGTTATATTTATTTCCTCGGGTTCGGGTTTTGTCTCCGTGTGTTGTTTTTGTTTTCATGCATCTCTTATCATGTCATCATGTGTATTGCATTTGCATACGTGTTCATCTCATGCATCCGAGCATTTTCCCCGTTACCCATTTTGCATTCCGATGCTTCGTTCTCCTCCGGTGGTCATTTCTAGCTTTCTTTCGTGTTTGGGGATTAAACATTTCCGGATTGGACCGAGACTTGCCAAGCGGCCTTGGTTTACTACCGGTAGACCGCCTGTCAAGTTTCGTATCATTTGGACTTCGTTTGATACTCCAACGGTTAACCGAGGGACCGAAAAGGCCTCGTGTGTGTTGCAGCCCAACACCCCTCCAATTTGGCCCAAAACCCACCAAACTCTGCTCCATGTCCTAGAGCGTTCGATCACGATCGCGTGGCCGAAAACCGCACCTCATTTGGACTCTCCTAGCTCCACTTATGCCTATATATACACCCCTCCGTTTTGGATCTCTCCCTCGCCCCGAAACCCTAAAAAAAATCATCCCCGCCAGATCCGCCGCCGACGGACGTGTCCGGAGCGGACCGGACAACGTCCGCCACCGCCCGCAGCCAACCCGCCATCGCCACGTGTTTCCTAGTGATCCGTGCCTCGTTTGAGGATGATCAGTAAAGGAGTTTTGTTATTCATGTTGTGGTCTATCCATCCATGTCTTTTTTTGCAATTATGGATCACCCTAGCTTGAGTCAATCGAGCTCTACTTTTGCTTCGTGGTGAATCTGGACAGATCGTCAACTCGTTTGCGATTTTGCCGGCATTGTTGTAGTTGATCCGTGCATGCTATGCCATTGTTATTGCCATGTCTAGCTTGTATTTTGTGCCTTCTTAATGGATGTATGCCTTTCTTGCTATGACTTTCACCATGGTGAGTGCATCGAGCTCGTTTACATGCCTTCGTGAGTTATATTTCAGCATGTCTCAGTTTTCACTAAGTCTGAAAACTGATTGTGTTTTAGCTATGTTCGTGTGCTCGTTTATATATTTTGTGAACCCTTTTGGCCCCAGGTCACTTTGGGTCTTTTATTAAGCTTGTTGAGTAGCTCCATGCCATGTTATTACTTGTCATAATCAGGTCATGTATCATGTTGTTTTGCTGCTCCGAAGAGAGCATCGTGATCTGAAATTTCAGACAAGTGTTAATTTCACTAAGTCTGGAATCTGTTTTGCATTTGCGTTTTTGTCATGCTTGTTTGAACCTCTTAATGGATGAATTGGCCGTGGCTCAGTGCTAGTATTTTGTTAAGAATCTTGTGTGCATCCCTGCCATGTATTTTTTTTGTCATGTTTGGTGGCTGTAGCATGTTCATTTCGTTGCATTTAGATGCCTACTTGCTGTAAATCGCAGACCTGTGTCATATCTTAAAACGCTTGCCATTTCCAAACCGTAACTCCGATTCCAATGATCTTTATATCGTTTTCAAGCGATTTCATCCCCTCTATCCAGTGGAACCCTTGGAATTCCAATTTGAGGCCAGGTTCATGCATTTCCTGTCATATCTTGCATTTTGCATCTTGCATCGCATCCCGCATAGCATATCTTCATTTCATCATATTGCTTGGTCTTGCACGTGGTTGATTGTGTCCTTGTTGCTTGTTTGTCTTGTTGGGTAGAGCCGGGAGACGAGTTCGCTACCGAGGAGCCCGTTGAGTTTGCTTGTGAGGATCCATTCAACTCTGACAAGTGTGCAGGCAAGATGATCATACCCTCGAAATCACTACTATCTTTGCTATGCTAGTTTGCTCGCTCTTGCTATGCCAATGCTACGATGCCTACCTTTTGCTTGTCAGCCTCCCAACTGCCATGTCAACCTCTAACCCACCTTGTCCTAGCAAACCGTTGATTGGCTATGTTACCGCTTTGCTCAGCCCCTCTTATAGCGTTGCTAGTTGCAGGTGAAGATTGGAGGCCGTTCCTTGTTGGAAAATCATTTATTTACTTGTTGGGGATATCATTATATTGCCATGTTATCTTAATGCATCTATATACTTGGTAAAGGGTGGAAGGCTCGGCCTCTCGCCTAGTGTTTTGTTCCACTCTTGCCGCCCTAGTTTCCGTCATATCGGCGTTATGTTCCCGGATTTTTGCGTTCCTTACGCGGTTGGGTTATAATGGGAACCCCTTGATATTTCACCTCGATTAAAGCTTTTCCAGCAATGCCCAACCTTGGTTTTACCATTTGCCACCTAGCCTTTTCTTTCCCTTGGGTTCTGCAGACTCACGGGTCATCTTATTTTACCCGCCCCCCCCGGGCCAGTGCTCCTCTGAGTGTTGGTCCACCTGTCAGCTACCGGTGGCCACCAGGGGCAACTCTGGGCTGGCCTACCCGTACCTAAGACAATCTGAGTGTGCCCTGAGAAAGAGATATGTGCAGCTCCTATCGGGATTTGTCGGCACATTCGGGCGGTGTTGCTGGTCTTGTTTTAACCTGTTGAATTGTCTTGTTGTACCGGGTTACCGAGTCTGATCGGTGTGTCTCGGGTGGAGGTCTATTCCTTCGTTGACCATGAGAGCTTGTCATGGGCTAAGTTGGGACCCCCCTGCAGGGATTGAACTTTCGAAAGCCGTGCCCGCGGTTATGGGCAGATGGGAATTTGTTAATGTCCGGTTGTAGATAACTTAAACCTTAACTAATTAAAATGAATCAACTGAGTGTGTTGCCGTGATGGCCTCTTCTCGGCGGAGTCCGGAAAGTGGACACGGTGTTGGAGTAATGCTTGCGCAGGTTGTTCCTCTAGATTCTCGCTCGCGCCTTGCCTCCTCTTCTCGCTCTCTTTTGCGGATAAGTTAGCCACCACATATGCTAGTCGCTTGCTGCAGCTCCACATATATTTGCCTTATCCATTCCTATAAGCTTAAATAGTTTTGATCGCGAGGGTGCGAGATTGCTGAGTCCCTGTGGCTCACAGATACTATAATTCCAGATGCAGGACCAGGTGATTTCGCTCCAGGTGACGAGTACGAGCTCAAGTGGGAGTTCGACGAGGACTCTCAGCGTTATTATGTTTCCTTTCCCGATGATCATGAGTGGTGCCTAGTTGGGGTTCGATTCAGGGCCTTGTCGCATGTTGGGTTCTTTTCTATTTTGGCGCCGTAGTCGGGCCATGAGTGATTGTTTGATGGATGTTATTTATGTACTCTGATGTGACGTGGCGAGTGTAAGCCAACTATGTATCTCCCCCTTTTATTACATATTACATGGGATGTTGTAATGATTGCCTGACTTGCGACATTGCTTTCAATGCGGTTATGTCTCTAAGTCGTGCCTCGACACGTGGGAGTTATAGCCGCATCGAGGGTGTTACAAGTTGGTATCAGAGCCGACCCTCGCGGTTACACGGATGGTTGCGGACAGGTGCGTGGTCATGTTGTTCATGAAGTTTGTGACCCGTCGTGGCACCCGGCATGGCACATGTACCGGACTGGAAGCACAGACGTTTGTGCCAAGAGGGAACGTTCCTGTGGCCCGACGAGGACGTCGGTTCCTCTGAGTGGGGGTGTATGTGATAGCCTGGCTTATTAGGGATGATAGACTACTCATATCAATAAGGAATTCCTTCTTTTCCGGGAGCCCATTCGAACAGAACTCCAAAGTTAAGCGTGCTCATCTTGGAGTAGTGTCAGGATGGGTGACCGACCGGGAAGTTGCTCCCGGGTGCGCACGAGTGAGGATAAAGTGCGTAGAAAAGACTAGTATTGATCTGTGGGGCCAGTCTAGATCCCGCCAGGAGTAACGACCACCGGCGGGTGTGTCCAGGGTGTTACAAGTTGGTATCAGAGCAAATGTTCATGATGTGTTCCATGTCTCTCAGCTTCGAAAGTGCTTCAAGACGCCTGACCGCACCGTCAACTTCGAGGACATTGAGCTCCAAGAAGATCTCTCTTATCGTGAGCACCCAGTTGCTATTCTTGAAGAGACTGAACGCAAGACTCGCAACAAGTCAATCAAATTTCTCAAAGTCAAGTGGTCACACCATTCCGACCATGAAGCTACCTGGGAACGCGAGGATCACCTCCATAATTCCAGATGCAGGACCAGGTGATTTCGCTCCAGGTGACGAGTACGAGCTCAAGTGGGAGTTCGACGAGGACTCTCAGCGTTATTATGTTTCCTTTCCCGATGATCATTAGTGGTGCCTAGTTGGGGTTCGATTCAGGGCCTTGTCGCATGTTGGGTTCTTTTCTATTTTGGCGCCGTAGTCGGGCCATGAGTGATTATTTGATGGATGTTATTTATGTACTCTGATGTGATGTGGCGAGTGTAAGCCAACTATGTATCTCCCCCTTTTATTACATATTACATGGGATGTTGTAATGATTGCCTGACTTGCGACATTGCTTTCAATGCGGTTATGTCTCTAAGTCGTGCCTCGACACGTGGGAGCTATTGCCGCATCGAGGGCGTTACAATCTAGTCCTGGTCAAAGAGCGATTTCTTAGAATAAAGTCATGATAAATGAAAGGCGGTGTGTTCGGCTAGAGGATAACTTACTTGGTCGGCGGTGCTGTTGCTGCTCAGGCCCACGTCCTCGGTAGTATCCGGACACTCTATCTGGGGTCCGAAGAATGATCTATACGTCTCCTCGTGTGTTAGGCCAAGGAAATTCTGAATAGCGTGCGGTCCTTCTAGGTTGAACTCCCACATGCGAAGAGGCCGGCGTTTGCATGGCTGGATTCATCGAACCAGCATGACTTGCATTACCATAATCAAACTGAAATCTCCTTCGAAGAGATTTTGAATGCGGCTTTGCAGTACAGGCACGTCATTGGCGGGACCCCAGCTCATCCCTCTACTAATCCATGACATCAGTTGTGGTGGAGGGCCTGAGCGGAAAGCAGGGGCAGCCGCCCACTTGGCACTTCTGGGAGCTGTGATGTAAAACCACTCCCGTTGCCATAATCCGGACACCTCTGGAATAGAACCCTTTGGCCATGGAGCTCCGGCGATCCTGCTTATTAATGCGCCTCCGCACGCTACATGCTGCCCCTCGACCATCTTCGGCTTCACATCAAAGGTCTTGAGCCATAGGCCGAAGTGAGGGGTAATGCGGAGGAAAGCCTCACATACAACAATAAACGATGAGATGTGGAGAAAGGAGTCCGGGGCTAGATCGTGGAAATCTAGCCTGTAATAAAACATCAGCCTCCTAACGAAGGGATCCAGAGAGAGGACTAGACCTTGGAGAAAGTGGGAGATGAACACGACGTCTTTGTTGGGTTCAGGAGTAGGGACGACCTGCCCTCGGGTAGGCAGTCGATGCGAAACCTCGGCGGTCAGGTATCTGACCTCCCTCAACTTCTTGATATCTTCTTATGTAACGGAGGAGGGCATCCACCGGCCTTGAAGGCTAGATCCGGACATGATTGAAGGTCCGGAGCACCTGACATGGGCTTTGGGTGTTAGGACTCAAGGCGGGGGAAGGATTCAATTAAGCACGGGAGGGAAAGAGTAAAAGCCTTGTCCCTTTATAAAGAGGGTGAATATCAAGCGTCCTCTCCGTAGCCGTTTGGGACTTGCCTATAATCTAGGAGTCCTAGATACGGTTGGGTTACCCACGACCGTATTGATGAGAATCCCGTAATTAGGGGAACAAGATCTCCGCTTTGACAAGACGTGTCAAAAAACTTCCTCGCGTTATGTGTGGAGCTGGTTGAAGAAAAACGGTTCGAATAATTACCGGGCCATGGCATAATGTCGTGTTGCCAAAACGTGTCAGCAGATTAGATTTGTGGAAATATTATTCTCTCTACGGTGGTATGTGGAAACTTATTTTGCAGGATTGGACACTATCCTTGTATTCAAATTCTTCCGTGATGTATTTGGAGGAGGACCCCGCCTTGCAATGCCGAAGACAATACTGCGCGCCGGACTCATCGTCATTGAAGCCTGGTTCAGGGGCTACTGAGGGAGTCCCGGATTAGGGGGTCTCCAAACAGCCGGACTATATTCTTTGGCCGGATTGTTAGACTATGAAGATACAAGATTGAAGACTTCGTCTCCTGTCCGGATGGGACTCTACTTGGCGTAGAAGTCAAGCTAGGCAATATGGATATGCTTATCTCCTCCTTTGTAACCGACCTTGTGTAACCCTAGCCCCCTCCGATGTCTATATAAACCGGACGGTTTTAGTCCATAGGACAACATACAATCATACCATAGGCTAGCTTCTAGGGTTTAGCCTCTCCGATCTCGTGGTAGATCTACTCTTGTACTACCCATATCATCAATATTAATCAAGAAGGACGTAGGGTTTTACCTCCATCAAGAGGGCCCGAACCTGGGTAAAACTTCATGTCCCCTGCCTCCTGTTACCATCCGCCTAGACGCACAGTTCGTGACCCCCTACCCGAGATCTGCCGGTTTTGACACCGACACCCACAATGGCCAATTTTGAAGGGAGACAACTAGTACAAGTTATCCTGACAAAAGGTGGTCTTCGCTTGCCAAAGGCTCTGGTGGTGGTGCAGCTGTGGGCTCTGCGGTGACCTCCGTCCTGCCATCCTGCTGGTCTTAGTCTTGTTGCACCGACATGGAAACCTTTGCCTGACGCCTTGGGACTCCTCACCTGCGCCTGCCTCTTTAGCACCGAAGAGAAAACTGGCACTCTGTGCCCACTGGCGCCCGCCTGGCCTCGGTCGTCATGGCTCACGTCACGCGAACCCCGCGAGGTGCCCCCTGCCTTGATATCTCCGCTCCTCGGGAGCCAGCCTAGCAAGGCTGCCCCTCGGGAAGTCCTGTGTCGTCCGCCTTGCGAGGCTCCTCCCCTCACGAGGGTCTTGAGGGGTTGCTGATGAAGATGGGCCGTACCAGGCTGCCGGTAGAGCCACGCAGCGGGCCGCAGGTCGGCATGTCTGGGTACCCCCGTTCCCAGGACGCCGACAGGTTCCTCCCCGGTTCAAAAATGAGAGCATGGAGGCATTATGCAAGAGGATAATAAAACTCGAGATAGATAACTGTGAGTTGATGATGGAAAATTTTATCCTCCGTCAGAAGCTGGAGGAAGCGAAGGGCAAACCTTCTACCTTCTCACCACCACCTTCGTCTTCTTCACCACCAAAGGAGAACTGAGTATCTGGTATGGGCACTCCCCTTGGCTTCCGCCAAGCTTGGGGGAGGTTCCCTGGTATCGTATCATCCCACTATATTTTTGCTTGTACTTATTTTAGTCCGATCCTTTTGCTTTAGATGAATAAAAGTTTAGTTCGATCATTTCTTCTTTGAGAGTTTGTTTAGTGATCTATCCTTGTAATCGTGTGCAAGTTATATAATAAAGTTTAGTATGAGCTTTGCTTTCTTTACTTTCATGTTGCAAATAAAGAAAAGAAATAAGAAAGGAAATAAATAAAATAAAGGAAATAAATAAAGAAAATATTATATACTAATCCTATGGTAGGTGATGGCACCACACAAGGAAAAGTATAAGTACAAAATTTTATTAGAGATTGACAAACATAGCATTAGTCAATGATGCAACTCATGAATGAATTAATAAGGGAAGAGAAGATTCACATATAAATATACTATCCTAGAAATCTTTTGTGATTGTGAGCCCTCATCAAAATATTATATGCCAAAATTGTTGACGTTGGACAAGGAAGACAACCTAATGATTTATGTTTGTTCATATTCACATAGAAGTCATATTGTCATAGATCCTTTAACATGTGGTGCTTTCCCCCTACCTTTGCTAGCCAAAAATTCTGCACTAAGTAGAGATACTACTTGTGCATCCAAAAACCCTTAAACCCAAATCTTATTTTCAAGTTTCCACCATACCCACTTAGGGATTGAGCAAGATCCCTCAAGTAAGTTGTCATCGGTGCAAAAAGGCAATAAAAATTTCTTATAAAAGTGTGAGATCATTTAGTGTAAGAGAAAATTAAGCGTTGCATAAACTTGTGATGCTGAAGAATAAAAGCGACAGAGTGCATAATAAAGGTCGCTATCGCAAGGGGCAATGTAACGTGACGTTCTTTTGCACTAAGGGATTGAGCATACAAACAAATAAGCGCATGGCAACCTCTGCTTCCCTTTGTGAAGGGCCTATCTTTTACTTTTATGCAAGAGTCAAAGTTTTTCTCTCTATTCCTTTTATTTTTTCTCTTTTGGCAAGCATCATGTGGTGAGGAAAGATCTAGGCACATATGTCCCATTGAATATGGGTGGCATGAGTTATTATTATTGACATCACCCTTGAGATGAGTATGTTGGGAGGCAAAATCATAAGCCCCTATCTTTCTTTGTGTTCGATTGAAACGTTTTGCTCATGTGTATGAGGTGAGTGTTAGCAATCGTAGAAGACTATATGATGTTTGAGTATGTGGACTTGCCTAAAGGCTCCGACATGCGACTCTTCCTGAAAAGATGATGACTTGTAGTTGCAAAGTTGAGTGAGAACATAGTTTGTTGGTTCTAATAGAGTTTTTGCTTTATACATCAATTGTGTGATAAACTATTACTTATTCATGAGAATTATATGATAAAAGTCCTATATTTAATTTTATTGCTGTTATAATAATCAACATGATGCTTCTATGTCCGTATTTTGTTTTTATCGACACCTCTCTCTCAAAGCATGTGGACATGTTTTTTGGTTTCGGTTTTCGCTTGAGGACAAGCGAGGTCTAAGCTTGGGGGAGTTGATACGTCTATTTTGCATCATGTTTTCTTGCTGTTATTTATAATCCATATAATACTTTTTGGAGTAATTCTAGTGCCTTTTCTCTCATAATTTGCAAGGTATACACCAAGGGGGAGAATTCTGGCAGCTGGAAATCTGGACCTGAAAAAGCTACGTCAGGCTACCTATTCTGCACAACTCGAAACAAGTTGAAACTTCACGCGGAATTTTTATGGAATATGTAAGAATTATTGGAGCAAATAACTACCAGAGGGGGGCCACCAGGTGGGCACAACCCACCTGGGCGTGCCAGGGCCACCTAGCACGCCCTGGGGGGTTGTGGCCTCCTCGGCCCACCTCTGGTGCCCATATTTTGGTATATAAGTCATTTTGACCTAGAAAAACTAAGAGGAGGACTTTCAGGATGAAGCGCCGCCGCCTCGAGGCGGAACTTGGGCAGGAGCACTTTTGCCCTTCGGCAGAGCGATTTCGCCGGGGGAACTTCCCTCCCGGAGGGGGAAATCATTGTCATCATCATCACCAACTACTCTCCCATATTGGGGAGGGAAATCTCCATCAACATCTTCAACAACACCATCTCCTCTCAAACCCTAGTTCATCTCTCGTGTTCAATCTTGTTACCGGAACTATAGATTGGTACTTGTGGGTGACTAGTAGTGTTGATTACATCTTGTAGTTGATTACTATATGGTTTATTTGGTGGAATGTTATATGTTCAGATCCAATATGCTATTCAATACCCCTTTGATCTTGAGCATGATTATTATTTGTGAGTAGTTACCTTTGTTCTTGAGGTCACGGGAGAAATCATGTTGAGAGTAATCATGTGAACTTGATATGTGTTCGATATTTTGATAGTATGTATGTTGTGATTCCCTTAGTGGTGTCATGTGAATGTCGACTACATGACACTTCACCATATTTGGGCCTAAGGGAATGCATTGTGGAGTAGAAATTAGATGATGGGTTGCGAGAGTGACAGAAGCTTAAACCCCAGTTTATGCGCTATTCCGTAAGGGACCGATTGGATCCAAAAGTTTAATGCTATGGTTAGAATTTATTCTTAATACTTTTCTCGTAGTTGCGGATGCTTGCGGGAGGGTTACTCATAAGTAGGAGGTTTGTTCAAGTAGGAACAACACCTAAGCACCGGTCCACCCACATATCAAATTATCAAAGTAGCGAACATGAATTAAACCAACATGATGAAAGTGACTAGATGAAATTCTCGTGTACTTGCTCGTTACTACTATCAAACTACCCTGGCACCAGGTGGGCACAACCCACCTGGGCAACGGACAGGCCAAAACGGTCTCTTATGATAGATGAAAGTAGGAGGATTGGGCTACATTGCTGCACTTTTGTTACTACTATCGTTACTTGCTCGTTACTACTATCAAACTACCCTGTTACTTACAATTTCAGCACTTGCAGACATTACCTTACTGAAAACCACTTGTCATTTCCTTCTGCTCCTCGTTGGGTTCCACACTCTTACTTATCAAAAAGAGCTACAGTTGATCCCCTATACTTGTGGGTCATCATGCATCAAGGACATAATTCTTCTGTGCAGCAATGAGGATAATCCTCAGATCACGGACCTAGTATGCATCATTGCTACTATCATCTTTCAACTTAGTTTTCTCTAGGAACATATCATAAATAAAAGGGATTTTTACATATGTGCCCCTGGTTCCTTAGCCATACTCATTCATCCCCACGCTCTTAAATTTTTCTCACTTTTCCCCACTCCCTTGCCCGAAACCCTCAGAACTAGTCACAAATGATGGATGCCGTCGGGTCAGTGCTTTGACCATTAACTCTGATGAGTGGGGCTGAGGGAGTCCTGGATAAGGGGGTCTTCGGACAGCCGGACTATATCCTTTGGCCGGAATGTTGGACCATGAAGATACAAGATTGAAGACTTCATCCCGTGTCCGGATGGGACTTTACTTGGTGTGGAAGGCAAGCTAGGCAATACAGATATGTATATCTCCTCCTTTGTAAATGACCTTGTGTAACCCTAACCCCCTTCGGTGTCTATATAAACCGGAGGGTTTTAGTCTATAGGACAACAGACGATCATACCATAGGCTAGCTTCTAGGGTTTAGCCTCTCTGATCTCCTGGTAAATCTAGTCTTGTAATACTCATATCATCAAGAACAATCAAGCAGGATGTAGGGTTTTACCTCTATCAAGAGGGCCCGAACCTGGGTAAAACATCGTGTCCCCTGCCTCATGTTACCATTCGCCTTAGATGCATATTTCGGGACCCCCTACCCGAGATCCGCCGATTTTGACACCGACATTGGTGCTTTCATTGAGAGTTCCACTGTGTCGCCACCATAAGGCTTGATGGCTCCTTTGATCATCGCTAGCGATGCGGTCCAGGGTGAGGCTTTCCTCCCCGGACAGATCTTCATATTCGGCGGCTTTGCACTGCAGGCCAATTCGCTTGGCCATCTGGAGCAGATTGAGAGCTACGCCCCTGGCCATCAGGTCAGATTTGGAAACTTGAACTACACGACCGACATCTGCGGAGACATGATCTTCGACGGATTCGAGCCCATGTCGGACGCGCCGTACAGTCTTGACGAGCATGACGTAACTCTGTCGTCGGACAGTATTCGGGAGATCGCATCCGCAGTTACTCTGCCCATCAATCTGGAGCAAGTCGCGCCATCCGAGAGCGGAGGGATGGACCCCGCCATGGAGGACGCACTCTCAGTGGCGATAGAGCCGGATACTGACTTTACCCCTTACGAGAGCCGTGTCGCCAAACCACTGGATTCATCCACGGCCACGGACTCCGATCCGCTCATATCCGTGCCCGTCGAGTCCGACTAGGCGCCGATCATGGAGTTCACCTCCGCGGACATCTTTCAGCACTCACCCTTCGGGGATGTGCTAAATTCATTAAGGTCTCTCTCCCTGTCAGGAGAACCTTGGCCGAACTATGTCCGGCTAGAATGGGATGCGGGCGACGAGGAAATTCGCTGCCCACCCACCACCCACTTAGTAGCCACTGTCGACGACTTAACCGACATGCTCGACTTCGGCTCCGAAGACTTCGACGGTATGGACCGACGAAGCCGGAGACGAACAGGATCCACCACCCTCAGGGCACTGGACCGCCACCTCCTCATATGATATACATGGTGGACACCCCCAAAGAAGCCAATGGCGACGAGAAAGCGGAGGATGACCCCTCCAAAAAGCAACCCAAGCGCCGACGTCAGCGGCGCCGCTCTAAGTCCCGCCACAGCAAGAGCAGTGATACCGGCACAGGAGATAATAACACTCCGGATAGCACCGAAGACAACAATCCCCTCTAGCACGGTGCAGAGCTAGAGGACGAACAAGCTAGCCCCCCAGAGCGGGCAGCAGATGGAGAACTGGAGGAGGACAATTAGATGCCTCTCTCCGAAGACGAGGCGAGCCTCGGCGACGACGAGTTTATCGTGCCTGAGGACCCCGTCGAGCAAGAGCGCTTCAAGCGCCGGCTTATGGCCACGGCAAGTAGCCTAAAGAAGAAACAGCAACAGCTTCAAGCCAATCAAGACTTGCTAGCAGACAGATGGACCGAAGTCCTTGCGACCCAGGAGCATGAATTCGAGCGCCCGTCCAAGAGTTACCCCAAACGCAGGTTGCTACCTCACCTCGAGGAGGAAGCATTGAAGCCTCATTCACCAGTGTACGATGCGGCTGACCGGCCACTATGCGGCCGAGCCAGAGAGGCGTTTCAGCCTAAAGTTCAGTCCGCACCCCGTCGCCACTCAGTCAAAGATACTAAGGCCTGGGGAAACACAGAGGACCTGCGAGACATCTTGGACAACAAGGCAAAAATCGCAAGGTCAATATACGGGACACGAACACGTGTGACCACACGGGACGATGATCGTCGCGTCAGATACACCAAGAGTAAATCCGGCCGGGCCGAATACAGCGGACAAGACTCATACGAACTACGTCGGGATATAGCCCGACACAGAGGTGCCGCACACCCCCTATGCTTCACTAATGAAGTTATGAATCATGAATTCCTGGAGGGTTTCAAACCCGTAAACATCGAATCATACGACGACACAACAGATCCCGCTGTATGGATTGAGGATTTCCTCCTTCACATCTACATGGCCCGCGGTGACGATCTACATGCCATCAAGTACCTCCCACTAAAACTCAAAGGATCAGCTCGGCATTGGTTGAATAGCTTGCCAGCAGATTCCATCGGCAGTTGGGAGGATTTGGAAGATGCATTTCTTGACAACTTCTAGGGCACTTATGTGCGGCCACCGGCTGCTGATGACTTGAGCCACATAACCTAGCAGCCAGGGGAATCGGCCAGACAATTCTGGACACGGTTCCTGACTAAGAAAAAAATCAAAATGTAGACTATCCGGATGCAGAAGCCCTAGCGGCATTTAAGCATAACATGTGCGACGAGTGGCTCGCCCGCCACCTCGGCCAGGAGAAGCCGAAAACCATGGCAGCCCTCACAACACTCATGACCCGCTTTTGCGCGCGCGACGACAGCTGGCTGGCTCGCAGCAATAACACATCAAGGAATCCGGATACCTCGGATACCAAAGACGTTAATGGTAGGCAGTGTCGTAATAGACCAAAGCGCCGCAATAATGGCGATAACTCTGAAGATACGACAGTCAACGCCGGATTCAAAGGCTCTAGATCCGCTCAGCGGAAAAGGCCATTCAAAAGAAATAATCCGGCTCCGTCCAGTCTGGATCGCATACTGGATCGCTCGTGTCAAATCCACGGCACCCCCGACAAGCCAGCCAATCACACCAATAGAGAGTGTTGGGTGTTCAAGCAGGTCGGCAAGTTAAATGCCGACAACAAGGACAAGGGGCTGCATAGCGATGACGACGAGGAGCTACGGCCGCCGAACCCAGGAGGATAGAAGGGGTTTACCCCACAAGTGAAGACAGTAAACATGATATACGCAACCCACATTCCCAAGAGGGAGCGGAAGCGTGCACTAAGGGACGTCTACGCGATGGAGCCCGTCGCCCCGAAGTTCAACCCATGGTCTGCTTGTCCAATCACCTTCGATCGCAGGGACCACCCCACTAGCATCCGTCATGGCGGATCCGCCGCACTGGTCCTAGACCTCATCATTGACGGATTTCACCTCACTCGAGTCCTTATGGACGGCGGCGGCAGCCTGAACCTGCTTTATCAGGATAAAGTGCGAAAAATGGGTATCGATCCCTCAAGGATCAAACCCAGCAAAACCACCTTTAAAGGCATCATCCCAGGTGTAGAGGCCCATTGCACAGGCTCAATCACACTGGAAGTGGTCTTCGGATCATCGGATAACTTCCGAAGTGAAGAGTTAATCTTCGACATCATCCGTTTCGCAGTGGCTATCACGCACTGCTCGGACGGACAGCATTTGCAAAATTCAATGCAGTGACACATTATGCATACCTCAAGCTCAAGATGCCAGGACCCCGCGGGGTCATAACAGTAAATGGAAACACAAAACGCTCGCTCCGTACAGAAGAGCACACTGCGGCCCTTGCAGCAGAGGCACAAAGCAGCCTATTCAGACAGACCACTCATTCGGCGTTATAGCCCCTGGACACCTTCAGGCGCGTCCGGAATAATCTGCAACAGGATCGCCTGTCACGATCTACGCTCGCCTAAAAATTCGGCCCCCGTCCCAGTCCTAGTGCAGCAACGAAATTCATGCCGCGCGTACATAACTACGCATTGAAAATACCATGGACATAGGCGGGGGCACAATCAGGACACGCCCCGCATTGTGGCTTAACCACACCAGGGGTTGTATACCTTTGGCATTCCCTCTCTCTTTCAGGGCCTAATTCTTCGGAAGGCCTTTCCGGCAGTTCGACGGCCGAACTCATTCCGGAAGCAACAACCAAGGCGGCAAGAAGCTAAGATGAACACGGGAACCGCCAGGTGGTCTCTAGTAATACTTGATATACCCAATTTTCACTATTATTGCGTAGCTTCCCTTGGATAGGACATTTCGAATTGTCCTACTTTTACGCTTATTGCACTACTTGTACCAGTGTGGTTCGACGTATTATCCAAATAACAATGCATATTATTAATCTGTTATTGCATTATTTAAGTTTTTCTCTATCTCTTATATGTCCATTTACGACATTCCGCACCTGCATGCTCAGGAACGGTCAGTACGCCAGGGGCTCTCATTCACCCCGTAATACGGCGCAAGAAGTCCAAACACTTTCGACAGTGCGGCATCCCGAACTTATAGCATTATATGCATCAGCTCAAAATCATGTCTTGGGTCAAATGTTGGGTTGCCCGGCTCCCATGCTTTGGTACCTTACGTTCTCCTATATCGGCTAAGGTAGCGGTGGGATAACTACTGCGATTGTGTCCCGGTTCTTCCGGACGAGCACCTCAGTAGAGAAAGCCAAAAACTGACTGTCATGATAAGGCGAGAGACTGGTCGCTGTTCGAGAGGTCTCAAGTCCTTAAAGACTTTTTCCGCTTTGGGCGAGGAGTCGGCCTTGTACGGCTTAGGCGTGTATAGCGCCCCAAATTCGGCCCTCCAAATACCAGGGGCTTCACCAAAAATTTAAAATCATAGACTTCTATGGCTAAGTGAGAGTGATAAAAGCATTATAGTCTGATTGCCTGGTTCGTTGCGCTGAGCACCTCCCTTGAAGGACCCAAAATTGGTGTAAAGAGTGTTCAGATTTACCCCGAACACCCCAGTACTAGCTACATGGGGGCAGAAGCCGACGACTGGCCAACTCTCAGATTTTATAAACGGCCGCAGAGAAGGTAAATTTTAAATTAAGAAAGCGTCACATGGCGCAAAAGAACTCGTTTCATATTACAGGATCACATGGGCATGTTCATTCAAAAATGACATCCTTGGCACACTCATCCGCCACTAAGCGGGAACCCTTCAGGACGCTCTCATAGTAATTCTCGGGGCAGTGATGCTCCTTGCCCTCCGGCGGCCCCTCCTTCACAAGCTTCACGGCGTCTAGCTTTGCCCAGTGCACCTTTGCCCGCGCAAAAGCTCTGCGTGCACCTTCGATGCAGACGGATCGCTTGATGACTTCAAGCCGTGGGCAGGCTTCCACCAGCTGCCTCACTAGACCGAAGTAGCTGCCGGACAAGGGCTCGCCAGGCCACATCCGGACTATAAGGCCCTTCATGGCCTGTTTGGCCGCCTTGCAAAGTTCGACCAACTGCTTCAGTTGGTCGCTCAAGGACACGAGGTACTCGGTCCCAGTATACTGAGACCAGAACAACTTCTTCGTTGAGCTCCCCTCCTCAGCCCGGTAAAACTCTGCGGCATCCAGCACACTGCGGGGAAGATCTGCAAACGCTCCTGGAGAGCTTCGAACACAGGTAAGAAAAAGGAAAGTCTCCTTCACATGCTTTCTTTGCATATTGAATGCCTTACCCGCTGCTATCTTCTTTGCCACATCAGTCTCCTAGAGGGCCTTGTGGGCTTTGGCCTTGGCACTCCGGACGCTTTCAAGTGCCTGCGCGAGCTCGGACTCCCTTGCCTTGGAGTCAAGCTACAAGGTCTCGTGCTTCTTGGCAAGAGCCTCGAGCTCTTGCTGCACCTCGCGCACTCGGGCTTCTTGTTTCTCCCGTTCAATACATTCTTTGGCCACTTTGTCTTCGGTCGCAGACAACGCCTTCCTCAGGGTCTCCACCTCGGTCGTGGCCCCTGACAAATTCATGATGATCCTATTACTTTGCACAGAACTTCTTTTTAACTATATAAAATGGGGTATATCTTTCCTTTGCTCTCTTCGAGCTGCCCCTTGGTAAGGCCGAGCTCGTCCTCGGACCGCTTCAGGGTCTGCTTCAGCGCAGAGACCTCCGCAGTACGTGCGGCAGCGGCCAGCAGGGAAGCCTACACATACACATAGATATACTCTGATTAGACTCCTGAGTTATCATTTGATACTCTATTCGGCTTTTCTTCGCGAACGCCGAACAGAGCATCAGGGGCTACTATCTACGCGGTAATATTTTTATGCTTACCTCAAAGCCTGTTAGGAGGCTGGCGCAAGCTTCGGTTAGCCCGTTCTTGGCGGACTGAACCTTCTTAACCACCACACTCATGATAGTGCGGTGTTCTTCATCGATGGAAGCGTTGTGAAGCACTTCCAGCAAGTTGTCCAGTGCCTCTGGTTGGACAGAGGACACCGACACGGATGGCTGGCCCCCCTTAATGGGGGACCGCCTGCCGAAGTCCTGAACCATTGAAGGTTCCGGCGCGGTGTCCAACTGGGGCCCAAAGTCGAAGCCCGTAGGAGCCTCGCTCCCTTGGTACCCAGGGTCCGGGAGGTCGCCGTGAGGCGCCCCCAGGACCGCCTCCCCTTGGGACAGTGCCTCTTGAGACACCACCTCGGCGTTGTCCGTAGGGCGAGGGGTGGAAGCCGTCGGAGGAGAACTGCTGTTCATATCCGACGAGCCCAAAGAGCCGCTCGACGAGGGTACGTCGAGACGAGCTCGGGCCGGACTGCATAATCAGGTTCGGCATGAGCAAAGGCAGTACGATAAAACGTACCACGAAGTACTATGGTGTTCGGACACTTACGACTTCGCCAGGGGCTTGTCCTTGGGTAGCCACTCGTCGCCGCTGCCGGCGGCCGTCATAGCATAGTCCGGAGAGAGGGTCTTTCCCTTCTTGGACCCTTCGGCCTCCCCGGATGGGTCGGCCTTCCTTTTCTTGTCTCCCTCGGCGGGGGCGGGAGAACTTTTCTCCTCCTCCTCATTTCCGTGGGAGGAGTGCGCGTCGGACTCATCAGACGATGAGTCCGATAGAACCATCTTGCGCCGGAGACCCTTTCGGGTCCCCTCGGCCTTCTTCTTGGCCGTCTTTTCCGGCACCTCGTAAGGTGCCAGAGTCAGCATCTTCGTTAGAAGAGCGTTTGCAGGATCTTTGGGCAGGGGGCTGGGCAATCAAGCTGCTCCGCTGTCTTTATCCAGTCCTGTTAATGACATGAAAGTTTAGATCCAGCACATAACTAAACCAGGGCGCATAAATACCCTGAGAGATATAAAAGCCTACCGAATGGGCGCAGCGCTTTGCGCTGAGTCCGCGGTCCTCGGTGAGGGAGGGAGGCATCTCGGCGCCCTTAAACAGCACCCGCCAGACGTCCTCGTGCGTCGTGTCGTAGAGCTCTCGCAGCATCTGGTGCTGGGCCGAGTCGAACTCCCACAAAACAAATGCCCGTTGTTGGCATGGAAGGATCCGATGAAAGAGCGTGACCTGGACCACGTTGACGAGCTTGATTTTCTTGCTCGTCATGTTCTGGATGCAGGTCTGGAGTCCGGTCAGCTCTACCGAAGAACCCCAGGACAGGCCCTTCTTCTTCCAGGAGGTGAGGTTTGGAGTCGCGCGGCTCGATGATGTAGAACCACCCCGATTGCCACCCTTTTATGGTATCCACGTAGGTACCCTCGAGCCAGGTGACATTGGGCATCTTGCCCACCATGGCGCCTTCGCATTCTGCTTGCTGGCCTCCCACCACCTTTGGTTTGACATTGAAGGTTTTCAGCCATAGGCCGAAGTGGGGCCTGATGCGGAGGAAGGCCTCGCACACGACGATAAATGTTGAGATGTTGAGGATAAAGTTGGGGGCAGATCATGGAAACCCAGCCCGTAGTAGAACATGAGCCCGTGGACAAACGGGTGGAGAGGAAATCACAGTCCGCGGACGAAATGGGAAAGAAAAATTACCCTCTCATGGGGTTCGGGCGTTGGGACGATCTGCCCCGCATTCGGCAACCGGTGCACGATATTCGCAGGTAGGTATCCAGCCTCCCGTAACTTTTTGATGTTTTCCTCCGTGACGGAGGAAACCATCCACTTGCCTCCTGCTCCAGACATGCTTGGAGTGGTTTGAGAAGAGGAACGCGAGCTTGGGTGCTAGATCTCGAGTGTGCGGAAATGGGAAAGCGAGAAGGAAGAAGGCATGGGTGAAAAAAGTAGATCTTTGTCCCTTTTATAAGGGCGGAGGAGGCAATGAGTCTCCCCACTTGCCTGGCAAAACCGCTTATTCCCTAGGCACCGTAATTGATGGCGTGGTTGGGTTACCCATGTCCGTATTGATGAGAATCCCGTGATAAAGGGAACACGATCTTTGCTTTGACAAGACGTATCGAGAAAACCGCCTCGCGATATGTGCGGAGCTGGTTGAGAAAAGCGGTTCGAATAATAACCGGGCCATGAAGTGATGTCATACTATCAAAACATGTCAGCAAATTGGATTTATGGAAGTATTATTCTCTCTACGGTGGTATGTGGAACTTATTTTACAGGGTCGGACACTATCCTTGCATTCAAACTCTTCCATGGTGTATTCGGAGGAGGAACCCGCCTTGCAATGCCGAAGACAACACTGCGCGCTGGAGTCATTGTCATTGAAGCCTGGTTCAGGGGCTACTGAGGGAGTCCTGGATTAGGGGGTCTCCGGACAGCCGGACTATATCCTTTGGCCGGACTGTTGGACCATGAAGATACAAGATTGAAGACTTCATCTCGTGTCCGGATGGGACTTTACTTGGCGTGGAAGGCAAGCTAGGCAATACGGATATGTATATCTCCTCCTTTGTAACCGACCTTGTGTAACCCTAACCCCCTCCGGTGTCTATATAAACCGGAGGGTTTTAGTCCGTAGGACAACAGACGATCATACCATAGGATAGCTTCTAGGGTTTAGCCTCTCTGATCTCGTGGTAGATCTACTCTTGTAATACTCATATCATCAAGAACAATCAAGCAGGACGTAGGGTTTTACCTCTATCAAGAGGGCCCGAACCTGGGTAAAACATCGTGTCCCCTGCCTCCCGTTACCATCCACCTTAGATGCACAGTTCGGGACCCCTACCTGAGATCCGTCGGTTTTGACACCGACGGGGGCCACGCTGACTGTGTCGCCTGTTGGACCTGATGAGTGGGGTCGTGGCGGACGGTGCCGCGGTTAGCCCGTTGGGCCGTGGTTAGACTTGGGCCATGCGTGCACCGCAACGATAGAAGCCTGTTATGCATGCACGACATGTCCAGCTAGCCTGCATGCATGCACATAGCTAGCCTACCTGCATGCGCCGCCGCCTGCCGGCATGATGCGCTGACCAGCCTCTTTTTCACGCGAGCCGCCATGGACGCTGACGGGCCTCATTTTCACGCGAGCCGCCACGGACGCAGGGACGGTTGCTGCCGCAGGTTCGTATCATCTCCCACATGTGTCTCCTCGATGTAGAGCATTGTTTCACACTTTTCGATCCACTCGCATCTATTCAGCGTGGCAATTAAAGTGGCATATTGATCGATGCGGCTCGTTTGAACATAGAAAATCCAAAGTGCGGCCGGTGCCACTCCCCTTCCTTCCCCTTTCCCTATTTAAACCACCACCCCTCCACCTATTCTCCACGCATCCATTTGCACCGCCCCCTTTTCTTCTTCACCCAAACCCAGAGCACTATCAAAGTGAGGCGAGGATGCAGTACAATGGCCCCACCTTCGAGCTCCCACCGACCGTGCCGGAGAGACAGTATCCGGCCGGCATCGTCGTGGAGAGGATGCTCCGTGTGTGGCCATTCTCATGCTGGAGGGGTGCAAGGGGGTTTGCCGAGTGGTTCCTCCATGCGGGCTTCGCCCACCTCCCGGCGGGCTCGCCGGTGATGTTCCAACTGGAGGAAGTGCGTCCAAACTCTAGGACTCCGCCGATAGGGGTCACCGTCACCTTCACCAACATATTTGATGCGTACTACCTCCTCGGCAAGGTGTTTTGGTGTGGATGCGAATTCATCGCATTCACAACCCACAACATCTTCACAAACTTCGACTGCATCTTCCCCACCCGCGATGGTATGCACAGCCTCCCCTACTACATCGGCCAGGACGGCATGAAGAGGGAGGGGTGAAGAGAAGACGCAGTGAAGATGGTGGTGAAGTCCGGGTCTCGATCGTGAGCTTGTCTTGGCCTAGGGTGTTAGGGTTTTTTATCTTTTATATATTTCTATCTTAATTATGTTGTTGGTTGTACCGTGAACTTTTAATCTCTGTCGTGTTATGCCCTAAGAACTTTGTTATGCTTGCTACCCTTATTTGATACGTCGTTGGTTATCAGTGTTTTTGCTTGCTATTTCTATCTTATTTGATGTGAGATAAATCGCTGGATGGATATGGTGCCGTACACGAGCCCATCTGCTAAATCAATCAATGATTGAGTATTCCTCAATGAAAACCAGCCAGTTTTCACCCATCTAGAGTAGGGTCAAGTTTTCGCACGCGCAGATAATGGAGTAGTTGAAGTGTCAAAAAGGAAACTAAAGCTAGAAAAATGAGCCATGTTGATGTTGAAAAGAAGAAGAAAAGCTAATTTTTTTGAATTGTTGGTGGCCCTATTCCGTATATTGTATGAACAAAAACAAGCTAATTTTTGAATAGTTTGTGGACTATGCTATGGTTTAGGGCACCCTATGTTTTATGTAAGAAGTATGCTATGCTTGCTACGTGAGATATCGGTCGATGGATATGGTGCCATCGGACTTTATTTTAGACGTGGTTTCAGATGGATATCATGATCTACATAATTAAGTCTGAAATGTTCTTAATAAAAAAAACAAAAACAAAAAATCATGTATACAATATTTTTCTTGCAACAAAAACTTGTTTATAATACCCGCATGTCAAAAAATGAAAGTGTTGCGCCGTAGGCTATATACAGAAGGAAATTGCCATGATATGTACAAATAAATTTGACATGTGCAAGTCCAACAATAAATCGATTTACCATCATGCACTATTTTTGTTCGGCATGGCAATAAATGGATTTACCATGGTAATAATCAAGGGAAAAAACAGGGCCAGCGCGTGGACCTTTGACACTCAACGCAATGAGACGGCCCAACCAGAGCATAGTTTCAATTTGGGCCCTAGAACTACGTTTTTTTCTTCTGCGGTCGGTGTTGTCTGACGAAACTGAAGAAACTGAAAGTGTACAAAACTGACGGGTACCCGAAACTAACATGATCCACAAATTAAGCAACACAGAGCATAGAGCACATGATCCACAAATTAAGCAACACAGAGCATAGAGCACATGATTCACAAATTTAAGCAAATCATAGAGCACATGATCCACAAATTTAACCAAATCCTAGAGCACATGACACCACACTAATAACATCTGAGTGATGACCAGCAAGTAAGCAAATCCTAGAGCAACTACACAAAAATAAAAGGGATAAAATCCTAAAGCTATCAGGTTCGCCTACTTGTTCAATTTAATCATTTGCTTCAAGTTCTTGTTCATCTTCTTTATTTCACCCTTCAGATCTGCATCCCCAACTGTCAGAGCGGCACTTTCAAAGACCAAATTCATTATTGCTGACGGCAGATTGAGCTCCTGGGTTGGGGCCCCATTGAATTGAATCCGCTTAACATAGTCATCTAGCCATTCAAAATGTGTGCATTTCTCCACGATCTAAAACGGAAACATGAACCCTAAATCCCAGCTAAAAAAAGAATTAAAAGCAAATAGAAAAAGAAATAAGAGAAAAATCATGAGATCTAACATGCCCCTCTGGCTTGCTCTCGCATTTCACGAACTCGCGCCCATAGTTGCCATTCTTGACCTCCTTCGAAGTCAGCCGTATCAGTGGCGCGCTGCATGGGCAGTCAGGACATCGCTCCATGGGAAGTGGACCATACTAGGTCCACGAGGGGCGGGAGGCTGAAGTGGAGCTCGACATATCGCCCAAAGTCGCCGGAGAAGAAGAAGCAGAGGAGTGCCTCCTCTTGTCGCCGGATAAGAAGAAGCAGAGGAGGAGTGGCTCCTCTCGTCGCTGCAGAATAAGCACTAGAAGGGGGTACCCGAAGAAAGAGGAGGCACAACCAACAAGTCTCGCGGATCGCCTCTCGCAGATCTCCCCACGATCCAACGATGCGGAGCCATCCATGTGATCCAACGGCGCGGAGCCTGCTCGCAGCCTGCCCTCGGAATTACTTCTAGAAGATCACATCTGAGGGTTGTCGCTTGGCGCTAGGGTATGATCGGACAGCTGACGTTCGGAGCTAGGGTTAGGCGAAACCCTGCGGGGTTTAGAGGGGTTTTGAGCTGGTCAACGGGGTTTCAAAGGCTTTGACTGAGCATAAATAATTTAACAAAATCGAAAAATATGAAACCTTCATCGTTTTATAGGACACGCTAACGAGGAAAAATACTAAACTTGGTATACGTACATTTAGAGAAAAAAAACCTAGCTAGCACGATCGAGGTAAAATGAGCACCATTAATTAAAAAATTAAAAAAAATAAAACCTGCGCACAATGTCTTGTGTGGCATGTTAATAACCAAAAATCATAAACTTTGTCTATGGACATTTTCATGAAAAAACCTTCACACATATGAGCTATCATGTACAACATTTCATAGAGACCAAGGAGAGGAGGTAGGGTTTCCCTTCGGTTTATGAAAATTTAAAAAAAAAAATCACCAAAGCTTGATTTCAAAGTGAATAAGAAGGATGTGAACTTAGTTTTCCATTTTCATATTGTAAACGTGTTTTTTAATGGTTTTTCTATTAAAGTATATTTTTTGAAAAAAATGTAAAAATAGAAAGATTAATTCAATAGATAGTGATTCTTCGAATCTACACTATATAGATTGATTTGGTGTTAATAAAAAATATTTGGCTCATTTGGAGTAGGTCCAAAAAAACTTGATTACAAATGGGGTTGTTTACCCTAGCTTGGGAGCTCAATTGGAGCACATTTCTCATGACTACAAGTTTTGTAGACGCAAAAGAGATCGGATTGATCACCTAACGTTTATAATAGTTTAGCAAATTGTGCAACTCACACCATAGGGGAATGGACTGGAGTGTTGGTTCAAATTCAAGGTTTTCCTAAAATTCAAAGTTTGCCTCAGTAGTTCAAATTCAAAGTTTACATATAGAATTATTACACCTTACAAGTTTTCACAGTACTTCAAATTAACGACAGAATCCTTATTACAGATCTTTAAAGTTCAAAGTTTATGACTTGCATTCAAGTTCAAATTCAAATCTTTGCCTTGCTCCTTGTGTTCCGGGATGGGTTAACTGGCTTGCTTCTGGTTTCCCTGGCTGGGATATTTTGTGCTTTTGAAAGCTTTGTCTTGTTTCTTCTGATCTTCACTTCTGGTGGTGGCGGTTTTGTTGAGCTTTGACTGATCGAGCAAGTGATGACCAGTTGACGGTCATCTGTGGGCTCACTAATCTTTAAAGGAACTTCAGACAAAATAACTTCCTCCTATCTTATAGCTTCAAAACCTTCATAAGCCATGGTTTCAAATTCCGCATCAGATGATGGTTCAACCGAAGTTTCTTCCTCTCTAGATCTTTTCTGGCTTGTGCCTCTAATTATCCTAGAGCTGGGTCAAACAGAAATAAGCTTAGCCATCGATAAAAAAGAGAACAAATGCAAAAAATGGAAAGATTGCACACATACCAAGCTGCTACTTCAGTTGCTTCATTCTCTAAACTTGCCGCATTCTCCTCTGCTGATGCATTATCCTCTAAACTTGCTGCATTCTCCTCTACTGCTGCATTCTCCTCTGCATTTGCTGCTGCCCATTGTTCCTCTTCTCCAAATGATGCATCAACTGGATTGGTACAATGCCTAGCAATATGCCCTAAGATACCACATCTTTTGCACTTACGTTGTTTTTTACATGACCCTCTTCACCAACTCTTATCATGTTTTTCCTTGGTCTTCCTGGTGGTCTAGTCAGTACAGGAGAATGGAGTTTGAACCCTGGGTCTACTATGTTCCATTGGTCTTTTCCCAAGAGTGCATGCACATTTTCAGCATAAACAACCCTAAATTTGGCAACAGAGAAATATTCAGAGCAATACTGATCAACTTCACCATCTTCACCTCCAATAACAGTCATGAGATGTAGGGCATGTATGCACGGCTTCCCGCGGATCTTCCATTGCCTACAGCATTGGTTGCAAGGTTCGCTGGATATCTCCATTCCCTATTTTTACTGTCAGTGTATGTCACCTCAGCCTCGTATGTCGACGGTCGAATGCATTTCATTCTTAGTCCTCTTGCCTTGGAATGCAATGCCTTAATTAGAGATGGGAGCATAAGATGGCCAATATATTGTGTTTCTGCAATTCTTTTACGAAGAGCCATCTTTACCATGATCATCTGCCTGATCTTATCAAATGCTTGCCACACCAAAAGCCCTTTCACTGACTTGAACTTTGCATTGAAGAACTCAGCGAGGTTATTGGTCACATAGTCTACTTTGCAGATTTCATTGAATTTGCTTCTTGACCACAGCTTTCCATGATGTTCATCCATGTACTCCTTCACCAAAGGATTATGAGCATACAACACTCTCAAATGGTGCTCATGCTTCCTCAAGCTGCATGTATATGATGCTAGCCATAGATTCTCATCATAAACTTTTCCTTTGAATTTCTTTTTAAAATTCTGTGCTAGGTGTCGCATACATTCCCTATGTTCCACTCCAGGGAATACAATTTCTACTGCAGTTTCTAAACCCTTGCAAGCATCTATGTGTATAACTAAACCTGAGGGTGTACCTATAATGTTGCGCAACTGCTGCAGAAACCAGACCCAACTCTCCTCACTCTCTACATCCAACACACCAAATGCAACTGGGAATAGCCAGTTGTGTCCATCAACTGCAGAATCTGTTGCTAGCTGGCCTCTCCATCTTCCATTCAAAGCAGTCGCATCGACAGCCAAATAGGGCCTACAACCATTCAGATACCCCTGCCAGCAAGCCTTGAAACAAACAAAAGCCCTCCTGAAGCACTCCTTCTCCATTGCCTTCCCTTTTAATTTGTACTTAACTGTATGCTTGTCAATCTCTACAACACTCCCTAGACTAGCCGTCTCCACTTTAGCTTTGAAGGCGTAAAGCAACTGAAAACTCTCATTCCATGGACCATTAATCCTATCAAGAGCCCTTTCCTTAGCATAGAAAATATTCATGTATTGTACATTAATCTTGTACTTCTCAAATAGCTTCCCATGGAGTGCTGTTAGACCAATTGTTGGTGTTTCCCTCACCCAATCCAAGATTGCATCTACCACCCACCTAGTCTTTGCAAGCTTAGATTTGTCCTTTACCCCTCCCCCTCCAGGTGAGCAAGTGTGCCCGTGTGGGTTGCTTTTTATATAAAACAAAATGAAAAATGATGTCAAATACAATTAAGAAACAGTACACATGATCTGAATATAGAATGGATAAATAATCTGATAACAATATTCAGTTGTAATACCTAAATCAATTTGCTCTTTCGCATAGTGGATGCATGCAACCTCCACCTACACCTATCATAAGGGCAATGAATAGTGAATCTTCCTAGCTCACTCCTATCATTTTCAGTGAGAATGCAATATGTAGTCACTACACTACGATAGTCCACCATCGATTCGAATACAGTTCCTGGAGTAAGGTCAGGATTCTCCCTGTTCCACTCAATTGTTGGCATGTCCTCACCATCATATTCTTGTCAAACTAAGGAGTCGATGTTCTCCTCCCTCTCTTCATCATCAGTGTCATCAAATCTACCACGGCTGCTAGGCTCCTCTGCATATTCATCTTCCACTGCCTATTGACTGACTCTATCTACCAGTTTAGGGAATAGAATCTCATCCTCATCATCATGTAGAGGCACTTCCTCGTCAGGATCTGCATCTACTTCTACATCAGGTGCAGAAGGGAGAGGAGAAGTGGCGGAATTAGCGGCAGCCAACATGTTGTGGCTTTCAGAACCACTAGGTTTACTTGGTCTCGATCTACAAGGAGTGTGAGGACGCTCGCTATTAGCAGAGACAGATGATGTCTGAACACCCTTCGGGATACGTTGTTTGCATGCCTGAAGCACGCCGATATGGATTTTACCGAAACGGTCGTCGGCATTCAAACTAAATAGCAATCCCAGATGCTCATCACAAGTTAATGGGACAAATCTCTGCTCGGTACTGTCGAAATATCTCAGTTTAACAGCATCGACAGGGCTCCACGGATACTCACAACAGAGTGCCTCGCGGAAATCTCTAAACGAAACGCTGGTTTCTACCACTTTAGGATAGAAAAATCCAGAAATCACACACGGTTTAGATCCACGCAGCTTGCTAGTTTCCATTCTAACCACCAGCCAAAAAGCAAGTGCAAGATCAACCCTATTCGATTGAAATAAGATAAAGGGTGCAGTTAGGCCGATTTTTTTAGATAAATTATGCTGATTCACGCCAACGGTGGTCAAATACAGCCTAATTTACGGATCTCCTAATCAATTTGAGAGGAAAACGATGCATACCCAGGTGGAATCCATGAATTATCAGCCTCTGATTCAACCCAATCATCTCCATGGTCGATGGGCCGGACGGGGTGCCCCCCCAACATCGCTTCCTAATCCTAGATGGGGAGAGAGGGTAGATGCGGCGGAGGCGGCACGACTGCGGTGGAGGTGGCAAGAGTGCGGCGGAGGCGACACGACGATGGAAGAGGCGGCACAGCGGCGGCAGACGGGGCGGCGTGGAAGCGATTGGATCCGATTCAGGTTCTAGTGAGTTTCAGTTTTGTGGCCCCACTGGTTAGCACGTAACGATCAAAATGTGGACTCCGCCCTACGCGGCCCCACTAGTCAGAGTTAACGGTCAAGCCATTGACCCGACGGCAACGTTCGCTGTGACCAGTTCTGAGGGTTTCAAGCAAGGGAGTGGGGAAAAGTGAGCAAAAATTAAGAGCGTGGGGATGAATGAGTAGAACTAACAAACCAAGCGCATAGAAATAAAAATCCCTAAATAAAATGGGGAAGCTACATGCGAGCTATTGATCTACAACATAGAAATGCAAATACTATCAGGACTAAGTTAATGATAAATTAAAGTTCAATTAATCATATCACTAAAGAACTCAAACTTAGATAGACATCCCTCGAGTCATCTAAATGATCACGTGATCCATATCATCTAAACCATGTCTGATCATCACGTGAGATGGAGTAGTTTTCAATGGTGAACATCTCTATGTTGATCATATCTACTATATGATTCACATTCGACATTTCGGTCTCAGTGTTCCGAGGCCATATTTGCATATGCTAGGCTCGTCAAGTTTAACCCGAGTATTCTACACATGCAAAACTGGCTTGCACCCGTTGTATGTGAACGTAGAGCTTATCATACCCGATCATCACATGGTATCTCGGCACGACGAACTGTAGCAACGGTGCATACTCAGGGAGAACACTTATACCTTGAAATTTAGTGAGGGATCATCTTATAATGCTACCGCAGTACTAAGCAAAATAAGATGCATAAAGGATAAACATCACATGCAATCAAAATATGTGACATGATATGGTCATCATCATCTTGTACCTTTGATCTCCATCTCCAAAGCACCATCATGATCTCCATCATCACCGGATTGACACCTTGATCTCCGTCGTAGCATAGTTGTCGTCTCGCCAACTATTGCTTCTACGACTATCGCTACCGCTTAGTTATAAAGTAAAGCAATTACATGGCAATTGCATTTCATACAATAAAGCGACAACCATAAGGCTCCTGCCAGTTGCCGACAACTTTTAGAAAACATGATCATCTCATACAAAACTTTATATCTCATCACGTCTTGACCATATCACATCACAACATGCCCTGCAAAAACAAGTTAGACGTCCTCTACTTTGTTATTGCAAGTTTTACGTGGCTGCTACGGGCTTCTAGCAAGAACCGTTCTTACCTACGCATCAAAACCACAATGATTTTTCGTCAAGTGTGTTGTTTTAACCTTCAACAAGGACCGGTCGTAGTCAAACTCGATTCAACTAAAGTTGGAGAAACAGACACCCGCCAGCCACCTGTGTCCGAAGCACGTCGGCAGAACCAATCTCATGAACGCGGTCATGTAATGTCGGTCCGGGCCGCTTCATCCAACAATACCGCTGAATCAAAGTAAGATGTTGGTCGTAAGCAGTATGACTATTATCGCCTACAACTCTTTGTGTTCTACTCGTGCATATAACATCCACGCATAGACCTGGCTCTGATACCACTGTTGGGGAACGTAGTAATTCAAAAAAATTCCTACGACCACGCAAGATCAAACTAGGAGATGCATAGCAACAAGATGGGAGAGTGTGTACACGTACCCTCGTAGACCGAAAGCGCAAGCGTTATGTAACGTGGTTGATGTAGTCGAACGTCTTCATGATCCAATTGATCCAAGTACCGAGCATACGGCACCTCCGTGTTCAGCACATGTTCAGCACGATGACGTCCCTCGAGCCCTTGATCCAGTTGAGGACGAGGGAGAGTTCCGTCAGCACGACAGCGTGGCGGCGGTGATGATGATGTTACCGGCGCAGTGCTTGACCTAAGCACTACGACGATATGATCGAGGTGTTGAACTATGGCACACGGCTAAGAGATTGTCTGTTGTGCTATTGGGGTGCCCCCTGGCCACGTATATAAAGGAGGGAGGGAGAGAGGAGGCCGACCAGGTTGGGCGCGCCAGGGGGAGTCCTACTTGGACTCCTAGTCCAAGTAGGATTCGCCCCGCCCCCCCCCCCTTTTCCTTTCTTCCATCGGAGGGAAAGGAAGGAGGGGAGAAGGAGAAGGAAGGAGGGGGCTGCACCCCCACCCCTAGTCCAATTCGGTATGGGCAAGGGGGAGACGCGCGCCACCTCGTGGCCCTTCTTCCCTTTCTCCACTAAAGCCCACTAAGGCCCACTAACTTCCCCGAGGGGGTCCGGTAACCTCCCGGTACTCCGGAAAAATGCCCGAACATCTCAAAACCATTCCGATGTCCAAATGCAACCTTACAATATATGAATCTTTACCTCTCGACCAGTTCTAGACTCCTCGTCATGTTCGTGATCTCATACGGGACTCCGAACAAACTTCGGTCATCAAATCACATAACTCATAATACAAATCGTCATCGAACATTAAGCGTGCGGACCCTACAGGTTCGAGAACTATGTAGACATGACCGAGACACATCTCCGGTCAATAACAAATAGCGGAACCTGGATGCTCATATTGGTTCCTACATATTCTACGAAGATCTTTATCGGTCAAACCGCAAACAACATACGTCATTCCCTTTGTCATCGGTATGTTACTTGCCCGAGATTCGATCATCGGTATCATCATACCTAGTTCAATATCGTTACTGGCAAGTATCTTTACTCGTTCTGTAATGCATCATCCTGTAACTAACTCATTAGTCACATTGCTTGCAAGGCTCATAGTGATGTGCATTACCGAGAGGGCCCAAATATACCTCTCTAATTCATGGAGTGACAAATCCTAATATCGATCTATTCCAACTCAACAAACACCATCGGAGGCACCTGTAGAGCATCTTTATAATCACCCAGTTATGTTGTGACATTTGATAGCACACAAGGTGTTCCTCTGGTATTCGGGAGTCGCATAATCTCATAGTTAGAGGAATATGTATAAGTCATGAAGAAAGCAATAGCAATAGAACTAAACGATCATAATGCTAAGCTAAAGGATGGGTCTTGTCCATCACATCATTCTCTAATGATGTGATCCCATTCATCAAATGACAACACATGTCTATGGTCAGGAAACTTAACCATCTTTGATTAACGAGCTAGTCAAGTAGAGGCATACTAGGGACACTCTATTGGTCTATGTATTGACACATGTACTAAGTTTCTGGTTAATACAATTCTAGCATGAATAATAAACATTTATCATGATATAAGGAAATAAAAATAACAACTGTATTATTGCCTCTAGGGCATATTTCCTTCAGTAATGCACGAGAGAAGGAGGGGAAGCGACCATCACCAACGGTCGAAATAACTATGAGGGAGTGCCAGCATATACAATTGAAATATAAGAGAGGAAGAATCCCGACTGTTGTCGTGGGGGTCACTTTTCCCCTCCTTTCCCGTGTGCTAGACATTTTGGTGTAATGCACTCGGGGACGAAGGGAGGGCGACCATCACCGATGGTCAAACATATCAGAGAGGGAGTGCCCGCCATTGATGACCCACAAGCATAGGGGATCAATCCTAGTCCTTTCGATAAGTAAGAGTGCCAAACCCAACGAGGAGCAGAAGGAAATGACAAAAGTGGTTTTCAGCAAGGTAATGTCTGCAAGCACTGATATTATAAGTAACGATCGAGTAGTTTGATAGCAAGATAATTTGTAACGAGCAAGTAACGATAATAGTAACAAAAGTGCAGCAAGGTAGCCCAATCCTTTTTAGGCAAAGGACAGGCCAAAACGGTGTCTTGTGATAAGCAAAGCATTCTTGAGGGTACACGGAAATTTCATCTAGTCACTTTCATCATGTTGGTTTGATTTGTGTTCGCTACTTTGATAATTTGATATGTGGGTAGATCGGTGCTTAGGTGCTATTCTTACTTGAACAAACCTCCTACTTATGATTAACCCCCTCGCAAGCATCCGCAACTACAAGAAAAGTATTAATAATAAATTCTAACCATAGCATTAAACTTTGGGATCCAATCGGTCCCTTACAGAATAGCGCATAAACTAGGGTTTAAGCTTCTGTCACTCTCACAACCCATCATCTAATAACTACTCCACAATGCATTCCCTTAGGCCCAAATATGGCGAAGTGTCATGTAGTCGACGTTCACATGACACCACTAAGGGAATCACAACATACATACCATCAAAATATCGAACACATATAAAATTCACATGATTACTTGCAACAAGATTTCTCCTGTGACCTCAAGAACAAAAGTAACTACTCACAAATGATAATCATGCTCATGATCAGAGGGGTATTAAATAGCATATTGGATCTGAACATATAATCTTCCACCAAATAAACCATATAGTAATCAACTACAAGATGTAATCAACACTACTAGTCACCCACAAGTACCAGTTTATAGTTCTGGTACAAAGATTGAACACAAGAGATGAACTAGGGTTTGAGAGGAGATGGTGCTATTGAAGATGTTGGTGGAGATTGCCCTCCCCAAGATGGGAGAGTTGTTGGTGATGATGATGACGATGATTTCCCCCTCCGGGAGGGAAGTTCCCTCGACGGAATCGCTCCGCCGGAGGGCAAAAGTACTCCTGCCCAAGTTCCGCCTCGAGACGGCGGCGCTTTGTCCCAAAAGTCCTCTCCTTATTTTTTCTAGGTCAAAATGACTTATATACCAGAAGATGGGCACCGGAGGTGGGCTGTGAAGGAAATATGCCCTAGAGGCAATAATAAAGTTATTATTTATTTCCTTATATCATGATAAATGTTTATTATTCATGCTAGAATTGTATTAACCAGAAACATAATACATGTGTGAATACATAGACAAACAGAGTGTCACTAGTATGCCTCTACTTGACTAGCTCGTTAATCAAAGATGGTTATGTTTCCTAACCATGGACAAAGAGTTGTTGTTTGATTAACGGGATCACGTCATTAGGTGAATGATGATTTGAGCAGATATGGGTATATCTACTTGATGAAACATAAGTCTGAAACATTTGAAAAGTTCAAAGAATTTCAGAGTGAAGTGAAAAATCATCGTAACAAGAAAATAAAGTTTCTACGATCTGATCGTAGAGAAGAGTATTTGAGTTACGAGTTTGGCCTTCAGTTAAAAACAATGTGAAATAGTTTCACTACTCACGCCACCTCGAACACTACAATGTAATGGTGTGTCCGAACGTCATAACCGTACTTTATTAGATATGGTGCGATCTATGATGTCTCTTACCGATCTACCACTATCGTTTTGGGGTTATGCATTAGAGACAGCTGCATTCATGTTAAATAGGGCACCATCTAAATCCGTTGAAACGACACCGTATGAACTATGGTTTGGCAAGAAACCTAAGCTGTCGTTTCTTAAAGTTTGAGGTTGCAATGCTTATGTGAAAAAGTTTCAACCTGATAAGCTAAAACCCAAATCGGAGAAGTGCGTCTTCATAGGATACTTCTATCACAGATCCGAAGGCAAGATATTCGTTGCTTTGAATGGATCCTTTCTAGAGAAGGAATTTCTCTCGAAAGAAGTGAGTGGGAGGAAAGTAGAACTTGATGAGGTAGCTGTACCTACACCCTTATTGGAAAGTAGTTCATCACAGAAATCTGTTCCTATGACTACTAGACCGATTAGTGAGGAAGCTAATAATGATGATCATGTAACTTCATATCAAGTTACTACCGAACCTCGTAGGAAAAAACAGAGTGAGATCCACACTAGAGTGGTACGGTAATCCAGTTCTGGAGGTCATGTTACTTGACCATGACGAGCCTACGAACTATGAGGAAGCGATGATGAGCCCAGATTCCGTGAAATGGCTTAAGGCCATGAAATCTGAGATGAGATCCATGTATGAGAACAAAGTATGGACTTTGATTGACTTGCCCAATGATCGGCGAGCCACTGAGATTAAATGGATCTTCAAGAGGAAGACGGACGTTGATAGTAGAGTTACTATCTACAAAGCTAGAATTGTCGCAAAAGGTTTTCGACAAGTTCAAGGTGTTGACTACGATGAGAGTTTCTCACTCGTATCTATGCTTAAGTCTGTCCGAATCATGTTAGCAATTGCCGCATTTTATGAAATCCGGCAAATGAATAAACAAAACTGCATTCCTTAATGGATTTATTAAAGAAGAGTTGTATATGATACAACCAGAAGGTTTTGTCAATCCTAAAGGTGCTAACAAAATGTGCAAGCTCCAGCGATTCATGTATGGACTGGTGCAAGCATCCCGGAGTTGGAATATGCACTTTGATGAGATGATCAAAGCATATAGTTTTATACAGACTTGCGGTGAAGCCTGTATTTACAAGAAAGTGAGTGGGAGCACTACAACATTTCTGATAAGTATATGTGAATGACATATTGTTGATCGGAAATAATGTAGAATTATTCTGCAAAGAATAAAGGAGTGTTTTGAAAGAATTTTTTCAAAGAAAGACCTCGGTGAAGCTTCTTACATATTAAGCATCAAGATCTATAGAGATAGATCAAGACGCTTGATAAGTTTTTTTTCAATGAGTACATACCTTGACAATATTTTAAAGTAGTTCAAAAATTGGAACTGTCAAAGAAAGAGTTCTTTGTTGTGTTACAAGGTGTGAAATTGAGTAAGACTCAAAGCCCAACCACGGCAGAAGATAGAAAGAGAATGAAAGTCATTCCCTATGCCTCAGCCATAGGTTCTATAAAGTATGCCATGTTGTGTACCAGATCTATTGTATACCCGACACTGTGTTAAGCAAGGGAGTACAATAGTGATCTAACAGTAGATCACAGGACAGCGGTCAAAATTATCCTTAGTGGAATAAGGAAATATTTCTCAATTATGGAGGTGACAAAAAGGTTCGTCGTAAAAAGTTACGTCGATGCAAGTTTTGACATAGATCTGGATGACTCTAAGTCTCGATCTAGATACATATTGAAAGTGGGAGCAATTAGCTAGAGTAGCTCCGTGCAGAGCATTGTAGACATAGAATTCGCAAAATACTTACGGATCTGTATGTGACAGACCCGTTGACTAAAATTATCTCACAAGCAAAACATGATCACACCTTAGTACTCTTTGGGTGTTAATCACATAAACGGTGTGAACTAGATTACTGACTCTAGTAAACCCTTTGGGTATAGGTCACATGACAATGTGAACTATGGGTGTTAATCACATGGTGATGTGAACTATTAGTGTTGAATCACATGGCGATGTGAACTAGATTATTGACTCTAGTGCAAGTGGGAGACTGGAGGAAATATGCCCTAGAGGCAATAATAAAGTTATTATTTATTTCCTTATATCATGATAAATTTTTATTATTCATGCTAGAATTGTATTAACCGGAAACATAATACATGTGTGAATACATAGACAAACAGAGTGTCACTAGTATGCCTCTACTTGACTAGCTCGTTAATCAAAGATGGTTATGTTTCCTAACCATGTACAAAGAGTTGTTATTTGATTAACGGGATCACATCATTAGGTGAATGATCTGATTGACATGACCCATTCCATTAGCTTAGCAACCGATCGTTTAGTATGTTGCTATTGCTTTCTTCATGACTTATACATGTTCCTATGACTATGAGATTATGCAACTCCCGTTTGCCGGAGGAACACTTTGTGTGCTACCAAACGTCACAACGTAACTGGGTGATTATAAAGGTGCTCTACAGGTGTCTCCAAAGGTACATGTTGGGTTGGCGTATTTCGAGATTAGGATTTGTCACTCTGATTGTCGGAGAGGTATCTCTGGGCCCTCTCGGTAATGCACATCACATAGGCCTTGCAAGCATTGCAACTAATGAGTTAGTTGTGAGATGATGTATTACGGAACGAGTAAAGAGACCTGCCGGTAACGAGATTGAACTAGGTATTGAGATACCGACGATCGAATCTCGGGCAAGTAACATACCGATGACAAAGGGAACAACGTATGTTGTTATGCGGTCTTACCGATAAAAGATCTTCGTAGAATATGTAGGAGTCAATATGAGCATCCAGGTTCCGCTATTGGTTATTGACCGGAGACGTGTCTCGGTCATGTCTACATTGTTCTCGAACTCGTAGGGTCCGCACGCTTAAGGTTTCGATGACAGTTATATTATGAGTTTATGCATTTTGATGTACCGAAGTTTGTTCGGAGTCCCGGATGTGATCATGGACATGACGAGGAGTCTCGAAATGGTCGAGACATAAAGATTGATATATTGGAAGCCTATATTTGGATATCGGAAGTGTTCCGAGTGAAATCGGGATTTTACCGGAGTGCCGGGAGGTTACCGGAACCCCCCGGGAGGTATATGGGCCTTAGTGGGCTTTAGTGGAAGAGAGGAGAGGTGGCCAGGGCTGGGCCGCGCGCCCCTCCCCCCCCTAGTCCGAATAGGATAAGGAGAGGGGGGCGGCGCGCCCCCTTCCTTCTCTCTCTCCTCTTTCCCCCTCCTGAATCCTATTCCAACTTGGAAAGGGGGGGAATCCTACTCCCGGTGGGAGTAGGACTCCTCCTGGCGCGCCCTCCTCCCGGCCCCTCCCCCCCCCTTTGATCCTTTATATACGGGGGCAGGGGGCACCCCTAGAAACACAAGTTGATCCACGTGATCATACTCTTAGCCGTGTGCGGTGCCCCCTTCCACCATAGTCCTCGATAATATTGTAGCGGTGCTTAGGCGAAGCCCTGCGACGGTAGTACATCAAGATCGTCACCACGCCGTCGTGCTGACGGAACTCTTCCCCGACACTTTGCTGGATCGGAGTCCGGGGATCGTCATCGAGCTGAACGTGTGCTAGAACTCGGAGGTGCCGTAGTTTCGGTGCTTGATCGGTCGGGCCGTGAAGACGTACGACTACATCAACCACGTTGTGCTAACGCTTCCATTGTCGATCTACAAGGGTACATAGATCACACTCTCCCCTCTCGTTGCTATGCATCACCATGATCTTGCGTGTGCGTAGGAATTTTTTTGAAATTACTACGTTACCCAACAGGCTGGGCTGAGCACAACCCACCGGGTGTCTTGTGGTCATGATACGTCTCCAATGTATTTAATTTTCTCACGCTTTTCCTCTTATTTTGGACTCTAATTTGCATGATTTGAATGAAACTAACCCCGGACTGACGCTGTTTTCAGCAGAACTACCATGGTGTTGTTTTTGTGTAGAAATAAAAGTTCTCGGAATGGAACAAAACTTTTTGAGGATTTTTTATACCGATAATAAGAATTTCTGGAGTCAAGACCCACCGGAGAGGGACCCCTGGGTGGGCACAAGCCACCAGGGCATGCCCCCTCTCCTAGCGCGCCCAGGTGGGTTGTACCCACCTGGTGGCCCCGCTGATGACCCCCCTGATACTATAAATTCACATTATTTCAGAAAAAAAAATCAGGGAGAAAGAATTATCGTGATCCACGAGACGGAGCCACCGCCAAGCCCTGTTCTTCCTCGGGAGGGCAGATCTAGAGTCCGTTTGGGGCTCAGGAGAGGGGGGTCTTCGTTCTTCGTCATCACCAACCAATCTCCATTGCCAATTCCATGATGCTCCCCACGAGGAGTCACTAATTCCTTCGTAGGCTCGCTGGTCGGTGAGGAGTTGGATGATATTCATCATGTAATTGAGTTAGTTTTGTTAGGACCTGATCCCTAGTATCCACTATGTTCTTAGATTGATGTCGCTATGACTTTGCCATGCTTAATGCTTGTCACTTTGGGCCCGGGTGCCATGATTTCAGATCTGAACCGTTTATGAATTCATCATTATATCCATGTTTTAGATCCGATCTTGCAAGTTATAGTCACCTACTACGGTTATGATCCGGCAACCCCGGAGTGACAACAACCGGGCCCACTCCCGGTGATGACCGTAGTTTGAGGAGTTCATGTATTCACTATGTGTTAATGCTTTGTTCCGGTTCTCTATTAAAAGGAGGCCTTAATATCCCTTAGTTTCCAATATGGACCCCACTGCCACGGGAGGGTAGGACAAAAGATGCCATGCAAGTTCTTTTAATAAAGCACGTATGACTATTTACGGAATACATACCTACATTATATCGATGAACTGGAGCTAGTGCTGTATCGCCCTAGGTTATAACTGTCTCATGACGAATATCATCCAACAAGTCACTGATCCAATGCCTATGAATTTATCTTATATTGTTTCTGCTAAGTTACTACTGCTATCATCACTATTACACTTGTTACAGATTACTACTATCACTGTTACTGTTACAGTTGCTACTATCACTGCTATCAAAACTATCAAACTACTTTGCTACTGATCATATTGCTGTAGATAATTAATCTCCAGGTGTGGTTGAATTGACAACTCAGCTGCTAATACCTTCAAATATTCTTTGGCTCCCCTTGTGTCGAACCTATAAATTTGGGTTGAATACTCTACCCTCGAAAACTGTTGCGATCCTTTATACTTGCGGGTTATCAAGACCTTTTTCTGGCACCGTTGCCGGGGAGCATAGCTATATTTGTTGAGTCACTTGGGATTATTATCATATTATCACTATGAAGAATCTGAAGGATCCAAAGACTAAGATTTATCCCTCTAAGACGAGGGGAGGTAAGGAACTGCCATCTAGTTCTGCTTTAGATTCACCTTCTGTTATGAATAAACTTCCAACACCACCACATGCTATTAATTCTGATATGTCACAAGTTATTGATGATGCTACTTCTACTATGAATGATGCTTACGATGATGCTAGTATCTTGCTTGATAATGATGATGTGCCACTTGGTGAATTTCTTGATAAACAAATTGCTAGAGTTATACAACATGATGTTGTTGAATCTGATGATGAGCTTGAAATTGAAACTCCCGAAACACCTGCTAGAACTAGCCTTCCTAGATATGAATTGCCTAAGATACTGGAAGGCTATGTTATGAGTGAAGAAGAAACTAGAGATATTCTTGCTTGCAATGATAGAGATGATCTAGAGAAATTACTACACAAGTATAAAGAAAAATCTCTGAATGCTAGAATGAAATGTGATCCTAAGTTTGCTACTTCACATATCTGTATTGATGATAAGGATTATGAATTCTTTGTCGACCAAGATCTAATTACTCTGGTTGAATCTGATCCTTTCCATGGTTATGAAATTGAAACTGTTGTGGCACATCTTACTAAGTTGAATGATATAGCCACCCTTTTTACTCATGATGAGAAAACTCGCTATTACTTTATTCTCAAATTATTTCCTTTCTCATTAAAAGGTGATGCTAAAGGTTGGTACAATACTCTTGCTCCTGGTTGTGTGCGTACTCCCCAGGATATGGTTTATTACTTCTCTGAAAAATATTTTCCTTCTCATATGAAACAAGTTGCCTTACAGGAAACATTTAACTTTGTGCAAACTGAAGAAGAGAGTCTCCCACAAGCTTGGGGCAGGCTTTGCCAGCTACTTAATGCTTTTCCTGATCATCCTCTTAAGAAAAATGAAATACTTGATACCTTCTATAATGGACTAACCGATGCTTCTAGGGACTTCCTAGATAGTTGTGCTGGTTGTGTTTTCAGGGAACGAACTATTGCTCAAGCTGAAGAATTATTAAATAACATAGTGAAAAATTATGATGATTGGACTATTCCCGAACCACCGCCTAAACCCACTCTGAAGAAGAGGGGTATATTATATCTCAGTCCCGAAAATATGCAAGAGGCAAAGAAATCTATGAAGGAAAAATGTATAAAAGCTAAGGATATTAAAATTTTACCTCCTATTGAAGAAATACATGGGCTTAATACACCACCAATGCCTAAGGTGGTAGAGGTAAATTCTCTTATGAAGTTTAATGAAAATGATAATCCTCACAATATGCATCCTAGTCAATGCCTTTATGAGTTTGAAAACTACATAAGAAAACAAGATCACTTCAATGCAAATGTTATGAAACAGTTGAAATATAATTCTGATATGATTGCTCGCTTGAGTGACTTGTTATTTAGAATATCAAATGATGTTAGAGGTGTTGGAAAACATGCTTCTATGGTTCAAACTCAATTAGAACAAGTTGCTAAATATCAAAGAGAATTAATTGATGAAATGAATCATAATATGCATGACTTTTCTATTAGAGTTGCAACTAGAGGAGGTAAAATGACTCAAAAACCACTTTATCCTGAGGGACACCCTAAAAGAATTAACAAGATTCACAAAGAGCTAACACTAGTGCACCTAGTCCTTCTAGAAAGAAAAAGAAAAATGATAGGACTTTGCACACTTCTAGTGAACCTGAAATAGAGAAACCTCCTGATAATGATAATGAAATTTCTATCTCTGATGCTGAAACTCAATCTGGTAATGAACACTCACCTAACGATAATGAAAAAGATAATGATGGGGTTCATGAAGGTTCTCAACCAACCAATGATAAAGAACAAGATAATGATGTTGAGATAGAACCACCTGTTGATCTTGATAACCCACAACCTAAAAATAAAAGATATGATAAAAGAGACTTTGTTGCTAGAAAACATGGTACACAAAGAGAACTGTGGGTTCAAAAATCTATGCCTTTTCCACCCAAGTCAACTAAAAAGAATGATGATGAAGAATTTGAACACTTTGATGAAATGCTGAGGCCAGTCTTTATGCGTACTCGCTTGACTAATATCTTGAAAATGCCTCCTTATGCAAAGTATATGAAAGACATCATCACAAATAAGAGAAAAATACCGGAAGCTAGAATCTCCACTATGCTTGCTAATTACACTTTTAAAGATGGAGTACCTAAAAAACTTGGAGATCCGGGAATACCAACTATGCCTTGCTCTATCAAAAAGAATTATGTGAAAACTGCTTTGTGTGACTTAGGAGCTGGTGTTAGTGTTGTGCCTTTCTCTTTATATAAAAGACTTGATTTGAATAAACTCACACCTACTGAAATATCTCTGCAAATGGCTGACAAATCAACTGCCATACCTATCGGTATCTATGAGGATGTGCCCGTTGTTGTTGCTAATGTTACTATTTTGACTGACTTTGTTATACTTGAGATGCCCAAGGACGACAACATGTCGATTATCCTTGGTAGACCCTTTTTGAATACTTCAGGGGCTGTTATTGATTGAAATAAAAGCAAGGTCACTTTTCATATCAATGGTAATGAGCATACGATGCACTTTCCGAAGAAACAATTCTAAGTGAATGGTATTAATGTTATTGAAAAATCTTCGAGAATCACTATTGGAAGTTTTCAAATACCTCTACCTAATGTCAGAAAGAAATATGAAATGCTTATTGTTGGGGAAATGCATATCCCCATTGAGGTAACTTAGTGATTTACGAAAATTCTTTGGTTTCATGCTAATCGAAAGTGGTTGTTAATAAGACTTGATCAACCTTTTTAATGAATCATTTTTGAACGGTAAGAAGTTGATGAATTTAGTAAGCACTACTTTCTATCCTTACTTTTTATTATCTGTTTTATTAGTTAAATAAAATAAAATGCCATGTTTTGTCTATTTTTTGAATTTCTCGTGTAATAAAAAATAACCCAAAAATAAAAGTTCTCAGGATGCCCTGGAAATTTTATATGATTTTTTCCTGAATATTTAAGAATTTTTGGTGCAAAAATAATCAGAGAGGGGTGCACCATGTGGGCATAACACCTAGGCATGCCAGCACCCCCTAGCGCGCCCTGGGGGGGTTGTGGTCCCCACGTGGGGCCCCTCACTTATCTCTTTAGCCCACATTGTCACCTACCTCCAGAAAAAAATCACTCTTGCTCTCTCTCCCGTGTTCTTGCTCATTTTGCTGCCATTTTCGATCTCTTTGCTCGAAGCTCCATTTCCGAAACTGTTTCGGGAGATTATTGCTTGGTATGTGACTCCACCATTTGTCCAATTAGTTTTTGTTTTAGTGGTTTATATTTTGAATAATTAGCTACTCTTGGTGCTGCTGTAGATGTGCTTGCATGTTGAATTCTTAGTGTTCTAAGTAGTTTGAATGCTTGATATGGCCTCTATGTATCCCAATGAGTAGTTGCTATCGATCTTACAAAGTTTTGTTGACAAATTTTTGTCACTCCAAAATTTTTATTTTCAGAAAATTGTACGCGAACATGATGAACCTATTTGGAAGGAGTTCTTCGAGGAGACGATCCTCGAGGGCATCCTCTAGTGACAGTTCAGCCCGCTGGTCTTATGTTGAACCAAGTGAAAGTTTGACGCGAGATGCAGCCACCAAAGCATGCTTATGGCCTTGCTATGAGTATATGATGCAGGTGGGCATCAAAGAGGAATTTGAGCAATATGTTCATAATGCCGGTCTCGGTCCCTACCTCTCGGATAAGTGTGAACAGCGCCATCTTCTCACTGAATCATTTGTCAAAGGATTTAAATATTTTCCACATGAGTCTAGGGCATCGTTTATGCTTTATGATGAACCATTTACTATTCCACTAGAAATTTTTTCTTACCATTGCAAACTTCCATTTTGGGGTTCGCTTGATGAGCCAGGAAAGGCTGAGTATGAGACCTTCTTGACTAGCCTTTGTTACGGTGAAAATAGGGGAGTAAGGCAAGGAAGAATAAAGAGCATTAACTTTCCCGCAATTCAGTAGCTTGCATTATTTAATGGGAAATGCATAGTAGGCAAGCAAGACTGTAGCATACTTTGTTCACCAGACTTGAGCCTCATTCACACCGCTCTCACTCATGAAAGGAATTACAACCTTGGAGCGATTGTTGCACGTAGACTTCAGCATAACGCCAGAAGTGGCTGGTTCTATGGTGGAATTTATGCCACATGTTTAGCACGAGGACTGGGTGTTTCACCTTTGCCCTTTGACCCTATCCTACCCAATCATTATTTAGATTTTGATGCCTTAAAGGAGCATAAGATTCTCAAGGGGAGGGCTGATAATTTCACTTATAATTTGTTGTTTAACCAATCACATGTTGTGGACACATATTTGCCTGTGCCTGCACTCTTTGATTATCACAGCAAGGAAAGATATTTTGTTCTTGAGAGCGAGGCCCGAGCTCACAACGCAGCAGTGTTGGCGGCACGGCGTGCTGAGGCATCCACCACGAGAGCCTTCGTGAGCTACCACGCTGACTACTACCCTCCAAGCTACTGATTTACTACCAACTTAGGCCAAAAGCCTAAGCTTGGGGGAGTACGTGTTTCTCACTGACATTATATTCATGTTCACATATCATTCCAGTTGTCGGTGTTCACACTTTTTCATTGTATCATCCATGCTTAGATTTATTTTCTTGCTTTCTTCTTTTGTGTTTGAAAAACTTTAGAAAAACAAAAAAAAATAGTTGTAGTTAATTTACTTTCTATGCATGCTTAGTAGCGGCACTAAAAAGGAAATCCAAAAAGATTTCCTTGTTGGGAGCTTTCCCGTGTAAATAGTGTTTCTCGTTTTTGCTTTTTATTTGCTTGTTAAAGGAAACCAAAAACTCCAAAAATATTTCACTGTGTTTCTCTGAATTTCTTTTCTTCTCTTCGAGTTGTACCGAGCAGAAGACCACGATGAAAATGTTGAGTGGCTCTCATATGAATAACTGTTGAACTAATAAGAGCCCATTTTACCTTGGCTTTTCCTATTGATTTTTTTTGTAGATTCCAGCTTAGTCCATGGCACTCTTGCACTATTATTATTTTCTTATCATTCGGCTATGCAAGTGAAAGTCAATAATGACAACATTCGATGAACTGGTCGTGGCAAAGAGAAATTGGTATGAACTCGACTTGTCCTATCTGTGTAAATAAGTTTAACCTAGTGTCCATGCTTCGGCCCATTATGATTAAACATGTTTGCAATGACAATTAGAGATTATAGTTTCTCATGCCATGCATAAGTAGCTGGGAGTTAATAATGATTTATCTTGGATATCAACATGGCATTAAGATGATTGTGATGTAGTATGATGATATGGTATCCTGATACGTCTCAAACGTATCTATAATTTTTGATTGTTCCATGCTATTATATTATATATTTTGGATGTTAATGGGCTTTATTTTACACTTTTATATTATTTTTGGGACTAACCTATTAACCCAAGGCCCAGTGCAAATTGCTGTTTTTTTGCCTATTTTAGTGTTTCGCAGAAAAGGAATATCAAATAGAATCCAAATGGAAAGAAACCTTCGGGAGAGTTATTTTTGAAACAAACGTGATCCAGAGGACTTGGAGTGGACGTCAAGAAATGAACGAGGAGTCCACGAGGCAGGGGGCGTGCCTACCCCCCTAGGCGCGCCCTCCCCCCTCGTGGGCCCCTCGTGGCTCAACCGACCTACTTCTTCCTCCTATATATACTCATATACCCTGAAAACAACCAGGAGCACCACGAAACCCTATTTCCACCGCCGCAACCTTCTGTACCCAAGAGATCCCATCTTGGGGCCTTTTCCGAAGCTCCGCCAGAGGGGGCATCGATCACGGAGGGCCTCTACATCAACTCCATGGCCTCTCCGGTGATGTGTGAGTAGTTACTTTAGACCTTCGGGTCCATAGTTATTAGCTAGATGGCTTCTTATCCCTCTTTGAATCTCAATACAAAGTTCTCCTCGACCTTCTTGGAGATCTATTCGATGTAACTCTTTTTGCGATGTGTTTGTTGAGATCCGATGAATTGTGGGTTTATGATCAAGTCTATCTATGAACAATATTTGATTCTTCTCTGAAATCTTTTATGTATGACTGGTTATCTTTGCAAGTCTCTTCGAATTATCAGTTTGGTTTGGCCTACTAGATTGATCTTTCTTGCAATGGGAGAAGTGCTTAGCTTTGGGTTCAATCTTGCGGTGGTCGATCCCAGTGACAGAAAGGGAAACGACACGTATTGTATTGTTGCCATCGAGGATAAAAAGATGGGGTTTATATCATATCACTTGAGTTTGTCCCTCTACATCATGTCATCTTACCTAATGTGTTACTCTGTTCTTATGAACTTAATACTCCAGATGCATGCTGGATAGCGGTCGATGTGTGGAGTAATAGTAGTAGATGCAGGCAGGAGTCGGTCTACTTGTCACAGACGTGATGCCTATATACATGATCATGCCTAGATATTCTCATAATTATTCGCTTTTCTATCAATTGCTCGACAGTAATTTGTTCACCCACCATAATACTTATGCTATCTTGAGAGAAGCCACTAGTGAAACCTATGGCCCCCGGGTCTATCTTTTATCATATAAGTTTCCAATCTATTTTATTTTGCAATCTTTACTTTTAATCTTTATCATAAAAATATCAAAAATATTATCTTATCATCTCTATCAGATCTCACTCTCGTAAGTGACCATGAAGGGATTGACAACCCCTTTATCGCGTTGGTTGTGAGGTTCTTATTTGTTTGTGTAGGTACGAGGGACTTGCATGTGGCCTCCTACTGGATTGATACCTTGGTTCTCAAAAACTGAGGGAAATACTTACGCTACTTTGCTGCATCACCCTTTCCTCTTCAAGGGAAAACCAACGCAGTGCTCAAGAGGTAGCAAGAAGGATTTCTGGCACCGTTGCCGGGGAGTCTACGCACAAGTCAAGACATACCAAGTACCCATCACAAACTCTTATCCCTCGCATTACACTATTTGCCATTTGCCTCTCATTTTCCTCTCCCCCACTTCACCCTTGCCGTTTTATTCGCCCTCTTTTTTCCGTTCCCCTTCTCTTTTCTAGTTCGTGTCTTTTTGCTTGTTTATTGTTTGCTTGTGTGTTGGATTGCTTGCTTGTCACGATGGCTCAAGATAATACTAAATTGTGTGGCTTTTCCAGTACCAACAATAATGATTTTATTAGCACTCCGATTGCTCCTCTTACCGATGCTGAATCTTGTGAAATTAATGTTGCTTTGCTGAATCTTGTCATGAAAGATCCGTTTTCCGGCCTTCCTAGTGAAGATGCCGCTACCCATCTAAACAACTTTGTTGATTTGTCTGATATGCAAAAGAAGAAAGATGTGGATAATGATATTGTTAAACTGAAGCTATTCCCGTTTTCTCTTAGAGATCGTGCTAAAACTTGGTTTTCGTCTTTGCCTAAAAATAGTATCGATTCATGGAATAAGTGCAAAGATGCTTTTATCTCTAAATATTTTCCTCCCGCTAAGATCATCACTCTTAGAAACGATATTATGAATTTTAAGCAACATGTTCATGAACATGTTGCACAAGCTTGGGAGAGGGTGAAATTAATGATACGTAATTGCCCTACACATGGTTTGAATCTTTGGATGATTATACAAAAAAATTATGCCGGATTGAACTTTGCTTCTAGAAATCTTTTAGATTCGGCCGCGGGAGGCACTTTTATGGAAATCACTTTAGGAGAAGCTACTAAACTCCTAGATAATATTATGGTTAATTATTCTCAATGGCATACTGAAAGATCTACTAATAAAAAGGTGCATGCTATAGAAGAAATCAATGTTTTGAGTGGAAAGATGGATGAACTTATGAAATTGTTTGCTAATAAGAGTGTTTCTTCTGATCCTAATAATATGCCTTTGTCTACTTTGATTGAGAATATTAATGAATCTATGGATGTGAATTTTGTTGGTAGGAACAATTTTGGTAATAACGCGTATAGAGGTAATTTTAATCCTAGGTCGTTTCCTAGTAATTCCTCTAATAATTATGGTAATTCCTACAACAATTCTTATGGAAATTATAATAAGATGCCCTCTGATTTTGAATCTAATATTAAAGAATTTATTAGTTCACAAAAGAGTTTCAATGCTTTGATTGAAGAAAAATTGTCTAAGATTGATGAGTTGGCTAGGAACGTGGATAGAATTTCTCTTGATGTTGATTCTTTGAAACTTAGATCTATTCCACCTAATCATGATATCAATGAGTCTCTCAAAGCTATGAGAATTTCCATTGATGTGTGCAAAGAAAGAACCGCTAGGATGCATGCTAAAAAAGATTGCTCTGTGAAAGCGTGTTCTTCTAGTTTCCATTATAATAATGATGAAAATCTAAAAGTTATTGATGTCTCCCCTATTAAATATTTGTTTTTCAATATAAATATTGATAATGATGGGACTGGAGATGAGTCAACTTTAGTTAGAAGTCGTCCCAGTGATTCGGAGTTTTTAGATCTTGATGAAAAAATTGATAAAAGTGGGATTGAAGAGGTTAAAACTTTACATAGAAATGAACCCACTATCTTGGATTTCAAGGAATTTAATTATGATAATTGCTCTTTGATAGATTGTATTTCCTTGTTACAATCCGTGCTAAATTCTCCGCATGCTTATAGTCAAAACAAAGCTTTTACTAAACATATCGTTGATGCTTTAATGCAATCTTATGAAGAAAAGCTTGAATTGGAAGTTTCTATCCCTTGAAAACTTTATGATGAGTGGGAACCTACTATTAAAATTAAAATTAAAGATCATGAATGCTTTGCTTTATGTGATTTGGGTGCTAGTGTTTCCACGATTCCTAAAACTTTGTGTGATTTGCTAGGTTTCCGTGAATTTGATGATTGTTCCTTAAACTTGCATCTTGTAGATTCCACCATTAAGAAACCTATGGGAAGAATTAATGATGTTCTTATTGTTGCAAATAGGAATTATGTGCCTGTAGATTTCATTGTTCTTGGTATTGATTGCAATCCTTCATGTCCTATTATTCTTGGTAGACCTTTCCTTAGAACGATTGGTGCAATTATTGATATGAAAGAAGGAAATATTAGAATCCAATTTCCGTTAATGAAAGGTGAGGGAGTCCTGGATTAGGGGGTGTCCGGATAGCCGGACTATACCTTCGGCCGGACTCCTGGACTATGAAGATACAAGATTGAAGACTTCGTCACGTGTCCGGAAGGGACTTTCCTTGGCGTGGAAGGCAAGCTTGGCGATACGGATATGTAGATCTCCTACCATTGTAACCGACTCTGTGTAACCCTAGCCCTCTCTGGTGTCTATATAAACCGGAGGGTTTTAGTCCGTAGGACGAACAACAATCATACCATAGGCTAGCTTCTAGGGTTTAGCCTCCTTGATCTCGTGGTAGATCTACTCTTGTACTACCCATATCATCAATATTAATCAAGCAGGACGTAGGGTTTTACCTCCATCGAGAGGGCCCGAACATGGGTAAAAACATCGTGTCTCCGGTCTCCTGTTACCATCCGCCTAGACGCACAGTTCGGGACCCCCTACCCGAGATCCACCGGTTTTGACACCGACATTGGTGCTTTCATTGAGAGTTCCTCTGTGTCGTCACTTTTAGGCCCGATGGCTTCTCCGATCATCAACAACGATGCGATCTAGGATGAGACTTTTCTCCCCGGACAGATCTTCATATTCGGCGGCTTTGCACTGCGGGCCAATTCACTTGGTCATCTGGAGCAGATCGAAAGCTACGCCCCTGGCCATCAGGTCAGATTTGGAAGTTTGAACTACACGGCCGACATCCGCGGAGACTTGATCTTCGACGGATTCGAGCCACAGCCGAGCGCGCCGCACTGTCATGATGGGCATGATCTAGCTCTGCCGCCGAACAGTGCCCTGGAGGCCGCACCTGTGTCCGCTCCAACCCCTAGCTTGGAGCCGATCACACCAATCGAGGATGGGTGGTTAGACACCGCCTCGGGGGCTGCAATCTCTACGACGATCAAGCCGAACACCAGCCTTGTCCTCTGCGAAGCCCGTGACTCCAAGGTGCCGGACTCCTCTCCGGACTCCGAGCCCTCCGCGCCCCTGCCGACCGAATCTGATTGGGCGCCGATCATGGAGTTCACCGCCGCAGACATCTTTCAGCACTCGCCCTTCGACGACATTCTGAATTCACTCAGGTCTCTCTCTTTGTCAGGAGAGTCCTGGCCGGACTATGACTAGCAGGATTGGGATGTGGATGACGAAGAAATTCGATGCCCACCCACCACCCACTTCGTAGCCATTGTCAATAATTTAAACGACGTGCTTGACTTCGACTCCGAAGACATCGACGGTATGGATGACGATGTAGGAGATGAACATGAACCAACGCCTATAAGGCACTGGATAGCCACCTCATCTCATGATGTATACATGGTGGACACACCCAAAGGAAGCGACGACGAGGAACACAGGGATGCAACGAGGGACCGTTCACTCGAAAAGCAATCAAAGCGGCGACGTAAGCGCCTCTCCAAGCCCCGCCTCAACAGAGACAGCAGCCATACAGACCCAGCCATAGAGCAGGACGAGCCGGCGGACGACGAACATGCCTTCGAGTAACCGTCCAAACAGGGCAACTTGGATAAACAAACCGAACACCCCTTCCCCGACGAAAACAACAGTCCGGACGACCTTACGCCGGATAGGCTCATGGAGCAGAAGAACCTCCACAAAAGGCTCGTCGCCACTGCGCGTAGCCTGAAAAAGCAGAAGCGGAAGCTCAAAACTGCGGAAGATACACTCAGAATCAGATGGAGCAAAGTACGCAACACCGCAGACAAATATGGCGGCAGTCGCCGCACAAAAAGCTATCCAAAGCGAAAGCTACTGCCTGAATTTGACGAGGAGGCCTTAGAGCCCCCGCAGTCAAAAAATAGGAAAGCCACCCGGTCGGATAGACGACCGCATGGCCGGCATGGAGCGGCAAGCGGCGCCGCACACAAGCCGGCACGCGATCGACCAAAGGATCTGCATCAAAAAGATGGCCCAGCCAGATCTATCTATGTGCCAAGAAAGCAAGCTCTAGTAAGCAATGCAACACAACAAATATCTGAATATCACGGCACACCCAAATACAGGGGTGCCGCACACCCCCTATGTTTCACCGATGAGGTGCTGGACCATGAATTTCCAGCGGGATTCAAGCCCGTAAACATAGAGGCGTACGACGGAACAACAGACCCTGGGGTCTGGATCGAGGATTATATCCTCCACATGCACATGGCCAGAGGAGATGACCTCCACGCCATAAAATACTTACCTCTCAAGCTTAAAGGGCCAGCCCGGCATTGGCTCAAAAGCCTTCCCGAAAACACCATTGGAAGTTGGGAAGAGCTTGAGGATGCTTTCCGGGGAAATTTTCAAGGGACCTATGTCCGCCCTCTGGATGCAGACGATCTCAGTCACATAACTCAATAGCCCGAAGAGTCAGCCCGGAAATTCTGGAACAGATTTCTTACTAAAAAGAATCAGATAGTCGACTGTCCGGACGCCGAAGCCCTAGCAGCTTTTAAGCATAACGTTCGAGACGAATGGCTCGCCAGACACCTCGGCCAAGAAAAGCCAAGAATAATGGCCGCATTAACAAGCCTCATGACCCGCTTTTGCGCAGGAGAGGACAGCTGGTTGGCAAGATGTAGCACCAGCGACCCAAGTACATCAGAAGTTAGGGATGGAAACGGAAAACCCCGACGCAGCAAGGACCAGCGCCGGAATAAGGGAAACATCCCAAAGAGCATGGCGGTCAACGCCGGATTCAAAAGCTCGCTGCAGAATTAGAGAAAGCCGCCCCTCAAGGATAACAGGGACGAGCTATCCAACTTAAAGAAAATCTTGGACAAGATATGTCAAATACACAGTACTCCCGGGAAGCCTGCGAACCATACCCACAGAGATTGTTGGGTTTTCAAGCAATCCGGCAAACTCAACGCCGAACACAAGGGGCTCGACACACCAAGTGAGGACGACGACGAACCCCACAAGCAGAGCACCAGGAAACAAAAGGATTTCCCACAAGAAGTCAAAATAGTAAACTTACTTCACGTGGCGAACAGAATGGCGCCAACAGAGATACGCGCCATACGGCCTATCCCAAAGGAGTCTCGCCAATGGTTGTTAAAACCGATCACCTTCGACCATCAGGATTACTCTAGAAGTATCCGGAACGCAGGTTGGACTGCCTTGGTATTAGATCCAATAATCGGCAGACTCCACTTTATAAATGTCCTGATGGACGGCGGTAGTGGTCTAAACCTGTTATACCAGGACACAATTCGCAACATGGGGATAGACCCAACAAAAATTCGCCATAGCAAAACCTCCTTTCAAGGGGTAATGCCAGGCCCGGATGCCCGTTGCATGGGTTCTCTCCGGCTAGAAGTTATGTTCGGCTCCCCCGCGAACAGCTAACTTTCCACATCGCCCCATTCTCAAGTAGCTATCAAGCACTGCTGGGACGCGAAGCTTTTGCCCGCTTTAACGCAATACCGCATTATGCATCTCTTTCACTTAAGATGCCCGGTCCACAAGGCATCATCTCATTAAAGGGAAAACACTGAGTGCTCCTCCCGCGCGGAAGACAGTGCGGCTGCCTTGACAGCCCCACAATAAAGCGGCTTCACCAGCCAAAGCACCTAAACAGGTCGTCAAGACCACGGACACGGCTAGACGAGTCCGGCATAAACATACAATTGATAAAGGCTTAATAGCCGTATACCCCTGTACTAGGGGCTCCGCGCATATAAAACAAGAGACAATAAAGCTCAATTTTACCCATTTCGATTTATACTTTGTTTATTTAGTATAACTCATGTTCGGCATGATCTTTCTTCAACTAAGTTCCTCTCTTTTACAGATGAACACCGTGCTACGCCCGTCCAGGATACGGCACAACGGAGACACAGCCACAGACGTGCAGCAGGGACCCGTTCCAAGGATTCTTTTCAGATTAAGACCCTGCGTAAACCTTTTTTATTGTCTCTTGTTGATACACAACCCCTGGTTTCTTGGTATAACCAAGGAGGAGGCTGGCGTTTTGGCATGTGGCCACGTCAGAGTTTTGCGCGTACCTGGACACTAGGGGCTTATTACTAAGGGCGTTATCCCGCCCGCCCTCATAAAGACCGAATACCTTAGGGAGTGTTCGGCGTCGCGAGTTTGGCCTTATATGCATCAGCTCCGAATCATGTCTTTGGTCAAATGTTGGGTTTGCCCAGCTCCTGTGTTTTGCTACCTTACATTCCGCTCTATCGGCTAAGGCGGCACCAGGAGAACTACTGCGATTGTGCCCCGGTTCGGCCAGGCGAGCACCTCAGTAGGGAAAGCCCAAAACTGACTGTCATAATATAGCGTGAGACTGGTCAACCACTCGGTGACTTACCGGAATCTTTAGGATTCCTCCGCATTAACGAAGGGCCGCTTCCCGGCCAGGCACATACGCGCCTCGAGTTCGGGCGAGCGCAGGCGCCACCAGGGGCTATATAAGTAGCCTCACTATCAAACTCCTATGGCTAAGTGAAAGTGATAAAGCATCATAGTCCGATTGCCTAGTTCGCTGCGCTATCACCTCCTTTGTAGGACCAAGACGTTGGATCAAGTGTGGAAATGTGCCTTCTGCGAACACCCCCGCATTATGTGCGTGGGGGCTGAAGCCGACGACTGCCATCTTTCAGACTATATATACATATATGTTAAACGGCCGCACATGAGGTATTATAATACTTGCAGGCACAAGTATAAAAAGCTTCTACAATTTATCAAAATATTGTTTTACAATAATATATGCTATTCGAATATAGTATCCTTCGAGCACTGCGTCTCTATTAAACGAGCGCCTTGCAGAACTTCCTGAAAATAGTGCTCGGCAGGTACTCGGCTTCCATCCGAGTCTGGGGATGCAATGGCGGTGGCCTCCATTTCCGCCCAGTATGTCTTGACACGGGCAACAGCCATCCGCGCACCCTCTATGCACGCTGACCTCTTCATCGCATTGATATGCGGCGCTGCACCAAGGAACTGCTGCACCAAGTTGAAATAACTTTTCGGCTCTGGCCTCTCTGGCCACAGATGACTCATGACATACTTCATGGCGAGTCCGGACAACCTATTTAGCTCGGCCCATTCGGCCAAATGATCGGCTAATGACAGTGGACGCTCCGGATTGTGGAACTGTGACCAAAAGAGCTTTTCCACTTCGCGATCTTCTTGATCTCGGAAGTGTTCGGCCGCATCTGCGGCACTCGCTGCCAAATCCAGATAGGTGTCCACCGTACTCCACATCCGGTCTAACGAAGCATGTTTAGGATCAAAGAACTTCCTCCGCAGCATAAAGGGCTTTCCAGCCGCGATCTCTCCGGCCTGACGTAGCTCCTCCTTCATAGCTCTCATCGCAGAGCGAGCATCCTTGGCATCGGCAACGGCCTTCTCCAGGTCCGTCTGTTCCGCCTGATCTTCTTTTTCAAGAAGCTTGCAACGGTCAGCAGCGCTCTTCAGCTTCACAGCCATCTCGGCCATTTCCTTCTTGCTTCGGCAGTGAGCAACCTGTTCGGCTTTCAGCTCTTCAATTGCCTTTCCGGCAGCCGCATCACTTTTCCTGGCTTGCTCCTCGGCTCGGGCAAGTTCCGCGCAAAGATTCTCCATGGCAGCAGCACCATCTGCATCAAGCGCACACATTGTAAGATACTGGCATAAAGCTCCTCTTACCAGGTGCCGCCGGAGTAATTACATACCTTGTGCCTCGTCAAGCCGCTTGTTGACAAGCGCGATGTCAGCATCTGCCATGTCAAGTTGCCGCTTTAGCTCGGCAAATTCATCAGTCCGGCTGGCCACCCGACACTTTGCCACCTACGTATGAAGGCGGCATATTAGACCTGGGATTATGACCCTCTGCGCGCCGTCACTTTTGACAACGCACAGAGTCTCAGGGCTGCTATCTACATAGGGCGCATCTTATTTATGCGCAACTGTCCAAAAAGGGTACATTATTTCGCGTACCTCAAAACCTATCAGTAAACTCCTGACGGCCTCGTGCAATCCGCTCTCCGCGGATGAAATCCTCTCAATCACCGTACCCATCAATGCACGGTGCTCCTCTGAGATAGATGCTCGCCCTAGTAGATCCTTCAACTCCTCCGACCGCGCACTAGACAGTGTCGGACTCGTCCGATGGCCCTTTTCGAAGGCCGGGTGCGGAGGGCTTTGGGGGGCCATATGACTACCTTCCGGCCCTGCCGGATTCGGAGAAACCCTCTGCGACGATACCTCAGGGTCGCCCGCCTCGCAAGGCGGTACGGCAGGGGGAGGCGTTCCGCTCTCCATCATCTCCGGAAGAAGATCCCCCGAAGACGAGCTCTGCTGAGAAGGGCTAAGGTCCGAGCTACAAGGTAAATTTTTGATTACTCTTCTCAGATATAACGCAAGGATTTCTCTCATTTATTAAAAAGAAAAACTCCTCTCTACTTACGGCTCGGTGGAGGGCTAATCCCCTTGAGGGCAGAATTCGGCCGAAGTATCCCCCGGCGCAGGATCCTCTGACGAAGATTTCTTCCCCCGCTTTGAGGCCATGGTCTCCGGGTCGTCAGAGGCGGTCCTCTTCTTCCCCTAAAGAGAGGAATTTTCGATTCCTCCCTTCCGTACAACCTTCTTCGAGGAGGCTGTAGCTTCCTTGTCCCCTCCCTCGCTTTCCTCTGAAGGCACAACCTCCAACATCCTGACTAGCACGGGATCTGGCGTGGTCTCGGGGAGGGGGGCCGGACACCTGATTAGCTTTGCTTTCGCTATCCACTCATGTTTAAAGGACAGCTCTTTTAGGGGCAATTTTATGATAAATATGCGGGTAGCAAGTCCAGGCACAAGGCTACTTACTTGAGTATCCAGGCGATTGCAGCTCAGGCCTGCGTCCTCGGTCAAGTCCGGACACATTGCTTGTGATCCGAAGAACAATTTGTACATCTCCACGGGCGTTGCGCCCGTGAAATGCTGGAGAGCTCGTGGTCCCTCCGGATTGAACTCCCACAGGCGAAGGGGGCGACGTTTGCCGGGCAAGGCTCGGCGGATCAACATGACTTGCGTCACCATGACCAGGCTAATGTCTCTTTCTAAGAGATCTCAAATGCGGCCCTGCAACAAGGGCACGTCCTTGGATGGCCCCCAGTCCAGTCCTTTATTGACCCATGACACTAGCTGTGGTGGGGGACCCGAGCGAAAGGCAGGTGGCGCCACCCACTTGGGGCCCCTGGGAACGGTGATGTAAAACCACTCTCGTTGCCATAAGCTGGACTCCTCTTGAAAAGAGCCCTCAGGCCATGGAGCACCAGCATTCTTGCTTATAAAAGCACCTCCGCACTCCGCGTGCCGTCCCTCGATCATCTTCGGCTCTACTTTGAAGGTCTTGAGCCATAGTCCGAAGTGAGGAGTAATACGGAGGAAGGCTTCACACACGACGATGAATGAGGAAATATGGAGGATGGACTCCGGAGCTAAGTCATGAAATTCCAGCCCATAATAAAACATGAGCCCCCTCACGAAGGGATCCGTCGGGAAGCCTAGCCCCCGAAGGAAGTGGGACATGAACACCACACTCTCACCAGGCTTGGGAGTGGGAATGATTCTGTTCAGTAATAAATAATTCATCTAGACTCTGTTTATATGTGCTTTTATGCTTTTAATTAGTGTTTGTGCCAAGTAGAACCTTTGGGAAGACTTGGGAAAGTCTTTGCGATATTGCTGTAAAAAACAGAAACTTTAGCGCTCACGAGATTTGCTGCCATGTTTTACTGGAGAGTGATATTTATTTAATTATTTTTGCATATGATTAATAGATAAATTCCTCACGTCCAGAAATTTATTTTAGAATTTTTGGGTTTCCATAAGTATTTGAAACCTACAGATTACTAGAGACTGTTCTGTTTTTGACAGATTCTGTTTTTCGTGTGTTGTTTGCTTATTTTGATGAATCTATGGCTAGTAATAGAGTTTATGAACCATAGAAAAGTTGGAATACATTAGGTTTAACACCAATATAAATAAATAATGAGTTCATTACAGTACCTTGAAGTGGTGGTTTGTTTTCTTTTACTAATGGAGCTCACGAGATTTTCTTTTAAGTTTTGTGTTGTGAAGTTTTCAAGTTTTGGGTAAAGATTTGATGGATTATGGAACAAGGAGTGGCAAGAGCCTAATATTGGGGATGCCCAAGGCACCCAAGGTAAAATCCAAGGACAACCAAAAGCCTAAGCTTGGGGATGCCCCAGAAGGCATCCCCTCTTTCGTCTTCGTCCATCGGTAACTTTACTTGGAGCTATATTTTTATTCACCACATGATATGTGTTTTGCTTGGAGCGTCTTGTATGATTTGAGTCTTTGATTTTTAGTTTACCACAATCATCCTTGCTGTACACACCTTTTGGGAGAGACACACATGAGTCGGAATTTATTAGAATACTCTATGTGCTTCACTTATAACTTTTGAGCTAGATAATTTTGCTCTAGTGCTTCGCTTATATCTTTTAGAGCACGGTGCTGGTTTTATTTTATAGAAATTATTGATCTCTCATGCTTCACTTATATTATTTTGAGAGTCCTTTAGAACAGCATGGTAATTTGCTTTGGTTATTAATTTAGTCCTAATATGATAGGCATCCAAGATTGGTATAAAAAACTATCATAAAAAGTGCATTGAATACTATGAGAAGTTTGATACTTGATGATTGTTTTGAGATATGAAGGTGGTAATATTAGAGTCATTCTAGTTGAGTAGTTGTGAATTTGAGAAATACTTGTTCTAAATTTTGTGATTCCCGTAGCATGCACCTATGGTGAACCGTTATGTGATGAAGTCGGAGCATGATTTATTTATTGATTGTCTTCCTTATGAGTGGCGGTCAGGGACGAGCGATGGTCTTTTCCTACCAATCTATCCCCCTAGGAGCATGCGCGTAGTACTTTGTTTCGATAACTAATAAATTTTTGCAATAAGTATATGAGTTCTTTATGACTAATATTGAGTCCATGGATTATACGCACTCTCACCCTTCCACCATTGCTAGCCTCTCTAGTACCGCGCAACTTTCACCGGTACCATAAACCCACCATATACCTTCCTCAAAACAGCCACCATACCTACCTATTATGGCATCTCCATAGCCATTCCCAGATATATTGCCATGCAACTTTCCACCGTTCTGTTATTATGACACGCATCATCATTGTCATATTGCTTCGCATGATCATGTTGTTGACATCGTATTTGTGGCAAAGCCACCATTCATAATTTTCAAACATGTCACTCTTCATTCATCGCAATCCCGGTACACCGTCGGAGGCATTCACATAGAGTCATATTTTGTTCTAAGTATCGAGTTGTAATTCTTGATTTGTAAGTAAATAAAGTGTGATGATCATCATTATTAGAGCATTGTCCCATGTGAGGAAAGGATGATGGAGACTATGATTCCCCCAAAAGTCGGGATGAGACACCGGACGAAAAAAGGCCATAAAAAGAGAGAAAAGGAGAGAAGGGACAATGTTACTATCCTTTTTCCACACTTGTGCTTCAAAGTAGCACCATGATCTTCATGATAGAGAGTCTCATATGTTATCACTTTCATATACTAGTGGGAATTTTACATTATAGAACTTGGCTTGTATATTCCAATGATGGGCTTCCTCAAAATGCCCTAGGTCTTCATGAGCGAGCAAGTTGGATGCACACCCACTTAGTTTCTTTTTGAGCTTTCATACACTTATAGCTCTAGTGCATCCGTTGCATGGCAATCCCTACTCACTCACATTGATATCTATTGATGGGCATCTCCATAGCCCATTGATACGCCTAGTTGATGTGAGACTATCTTCTCCTTTTTGTCTTCTCCACAACCACCATTCTATTCCACATATAGTGCTATGTCCATGGCTCACGCTCATGTATTGCGTGAAGATTGAAAAAGTTTGAGAACATCAAAAGTATGAAACAATTGCTTGGCTTGTCATCGGGGTTGTGCATGATTTAAATACTTTGTGTGGTGAAGATAGAGCATAGCCAGACTATATGTTTTTGTAGGGATAACTTTCTTTGGCCATGTTATTTTGAGAAGACATAATTGCTTAGTTAGTATGCTTGAAGTATTATTATTTTTATGTCAACATTAAACTTTTGTCTTGGATCTTTCGGATCTGAATATTCATGCCACAATAAAGAGAATTACATTGAGAATTATGCTAGGTAGCATTCCACATCAAAAATTCTGTTTTTATCATTTACCTACTAGAGGACGAGCAGGAATTAAGCTTGGGGATGGTTGATACGTCTCAAACGTATCTATAATTTTTGATTGTTCCATGCTATTATATTATCTGTTTTGGATGTTAATGGGCTTTATTTTACACTTTTATGTTATTTTTGGGACTAACCTATTAACCCAAGGCCCAGTGCAAATTGCCTTTTTTTGCCTATTTCAGTGTTTGGCAGAAAAGGAATATCAAACGAAATCCAAACAGAACGAAACCTTCGGGATAGTTATTTTTGGAACAAACGTGATCCAGATGACTTGGAGTGGACGTCAAGAAACGAATGAGGAGTCCACGAGGCAGGGGGCGCACCTACCCCCTGGGCGCGCTCTCCCCCTCGTGGGCCCCTCGTGGCTCAACCGACCTACTTCTTCCTCCTATATATACTCATATACCCTGAAAACAACCAGGAGCACCACGAAACCCTATTAACACCGTCGCAACCTTCTATACCCAAGAGATCCCATCTTGGGTCCTTTTCCGGAGCTCCGCCAGAGGGGGCATCGATCACGGAGGGCCTCTACATCAACTCCATGGCCTCTCCGGTGATGTGTGAGTAGTTACTTCAGACCTTCGGGTCCATAGTTATTAGCTAGATGGCTTCTTCTCTCTCTTTGAATCTCAATACAAAGTTCTCCTCGACCTTCTTGGAGATCTATTCGATGTAACTCTTTTTGCGATGTGTTTGTCAAGATCCGATGAATTGTGGGTTTATGATCAAGTCTATCTATGAACAATATTTGATTCTTCTCTGAAATCTTTTATGTATGAGTGGTTATCTTTGCAAGTCTCTTCAAATTATCAGTTTGGTTTGGCCTACTAGATTGATCTTTCTTGCAATGGGAGAAGTGCTTAGCTTTGGGTTCAATCTTGCGGTGCTCGATCCCAGTGAAAGAAAGGGAAACGACACGTATTGTATTGTTGCCATCGAGGATAAAAAGATGGGGTTTATATCATATTGCTTGAGTTTATCCCTCTACATCATGTCATCTTACCTAATGCGTTACTCTGTTCTTATGAACTTAATACTCTAGATGCATGTTGGATAACGGTCGATGTGTGGAGTAATAGTAGTAGATGCAGGCAGGAGTCGGTCTACTTGTCATGGACGTGATGCCTATATGCATGATCATGCCTAGATATTCTCATAATTATTCGCTTTTCTATCAATTGCTCGATAGTAATTTGTTCACCCACCGTAATACTTATGCTATCTTGAGAGAAGCCACTAGTGAAACCTATGGCCCCCGGGTCTATCTTTTATCATATAAGTTTCTAATATATTTTATTTTGTGATCTTTACTTTTAATCTTTATCATAAAAATACCAAAAATATTATCTTATCATCTCTATCAGATCTCACTCTCATAAGTGACCGTGAAGGGATTGACAACCCCTTTATCGCGTTGGTTGCAAGGTTCTTATTTGTTTGTGTAGGTACGAGGGACTTGCGTGTGGCCTCCTACTGGATTGATACCTTGGTTCTCAAAAACTGAGGGAAATACTTACGCTACTTTGCTGCATCACCCTTTCCTCTTCAAGGGAAAACCTATGTAGTGCTCAAGAGGTATCATATCCTCCTCTGAATGTTCAAGTGGCTTGACTTGGTACATGTTCATGCATGTAGTTGAATCAAAACCAACATAGCCTCTATAATGTTTATGTTCATGGTGTTCATATCCTACTCATGCTAGTGTCCAATGTTACTTATGCATAATGCATGGTTATGATCGTAGTTGCTCTCTAGTTGGCCGCTTCTCAATCTTAAATTGCTAGCCTTCGCCTGTACTAAGTGGGGATTCTGCTTGTACATCAAAAACCTTGAACCCAAAGTTATTCCAGATGAGTCCACCATACCTACCTATATACGATATTATCCTGCCGTCCTAAGTAAATTTGCATGTGCTACCTCTAAAAACTTCTAAAAAAATTATCCATTTTGTGTGCCTGGATCGTTCATGGAAAGTCAGGAGGTGGTCGATATCATCCGTGCTAAGCATGTTATCCTCAGGTCGAGTGTTTATTCACTCGCCATCGCATGAGAAATGGGCGGTAATAGGGATGCCCAGTCCCAAACTATAAAATACAAAAAGAGTTCATCTCTTACATAATCAAACAAAACTCCCAATGGAGTCAAAACCTTTACTTTCCGCTTGGGGACCGCCACTAGCATGCTTAGTATGGAAGATGTTGATAACTGATGGTCGTGAGGTGAATAAGAAGGGTACATGTCTCAAAATTTCATTTATCTTTGTTTTAAAAACTGAGCTCTGGCACCTCTGCAAATCACTGCTTTCCTCTGCGAAGGGACTATCTATTTACTTTTATGTTGTGTCACCACCTTCTATAAACAAGCGCCAGAAACTGAGTAGAGCACAGGAGTCATGAATTTTGCATTGTGTATAGCTAATGTTGGGTGCATCATGAATGGATCTTTTCTACCATGAATTACAATGTTTAGTCGCTGCTTGAACTTCGGAGGTGCTCCGCATTTATGTTTTGCGGTCTCAGAAAGGGCTAGCGAGATACCATTATTGTCATATTATATCATGGTTATTTTGACAACGTGTTGCTATTTGAGATATCTTATTATTGCTCGCTAGCTGATTATGTCATTGATATGAGTCATTATAATCTTTAAGAGTTATTGTTGACATGGTTAGTTATAATGTTGGCTGAAAACATGGGTGCTGTTTAAGCTTATTTATGCAAACAAGAGCAAAAGAGTTCGTAAAAGTTCTTCTTTCTCACTTTCAGTTTATCAGCTGAATTGCTTGAGGACAAGCAAAGGTTTAAGCTTGGGGAAGTTGATACGTCTCCAACGTATCTACTTTTTTCACGCTTTTCCTCTTGTTTTCGACTCTAATTTGCATGGTTTGAATGAAACTAACCCCGGACTGACGCTGTTTTCAGCAGAACTACCATGGTGTTGTTTTTGTGCAGAAATAAAAGTTCCCGGAATGGAACGAAACTTTTGGGGGATTTTTTATACCAATAATAAGAATTTCTGGAGCCAAGACCCACCGGAGAGGGGCCCCTGGTTGGGCACAACCCACCAGGGCGCACCCCCTCTCCTGGCGCGCCCAGATGGGTTGTACCCACCTGGTGGCCCCGCTGATGATCCCCCTGATACTATAAATTCACATTATTCCAGGAAAAAATTAGGGAGAAAGAATTATCGCGATCCACGAGACGGAGCCGCCGCCAAGCCCTGTTCTTCCTCGGGAGGGCAGATCCGGAGTCCGTTTGGGGCTCCGGAGAGGGGGATCTTTGTTCTTCGTCATCACCAACCAATCTCCATCACCAATTCCATGATGCTCCTCACCGGGAGTGAGTAATTCCTTCATAGGCTCGCTGGTCGGTGAGGAGTTGGATGAGATTCATCATGTAATCGAGTTAGTTTTGTTAGGGCCTGATCCCACAAATTGAAAATACTAATTTGTTAAGAATCAATCGAATTGAAGTCATAGTGTCATCGTTGGCTGGAATCGATATATTCGTGAGATCCGGGTCACAATTTGTATCGACTAAAGAAATAGTAGGAATCCCCAAAATGGCACATTCCCGAAGAGCTATATACTCTTTTTGCTAATCAAGTAGTATCCATTATGTTCTTAGATTGATGTTGCTATGACTTTGCCATGCTTAATGCTTGTCACTTTGGGCCCGGGTGCCATGGTTTCAGATCTGAACCATTTATGAATTCATCATTATATCCACGTTTTAGATCCGATCTTGCAAGTTATAGTCACCTACTATGGTTATGATCCGGCAACCCCGCAGTGACAACAACTGGGCCCACTCCCGGTGATGATCGTAGTTTGAGGAGTTCATGTATTCACTATGTGTTAATGCTTTGTTCTGGTTCTCTATTAAAAGGAGGCCTTAATATCCCTTAGTTTCCAATATGGAACCCGCTACCACGGGAGGGTAGTACAAAAGATGCCATGCAAGTTCTTTTAATAAAGCACGTATGACTATTTACGGAATACATGCCTACATTATATTGATGAACTCGAGCTAGTGCCGTATCGCCCTAGGTTATAACTGTCTCATGATGAATATCATCCAACAAGTCACCGATCCAATGCCTACGAATTTATCTTATATTGTTTCTGCTAAGTTACTACTACTATCATCACTGTTACACTTGTTATAAATTACTGCTATCACTGTTACTGTTACCGTGGCTACTATCACTACTATCAAAACTATCAAACTACTTTGCTACTGATCATATTGCTGCAGATAATTAATCTCCAAGTGTGGTTGAATTGACAACTCAGCTGCTAATACCTTTAAATATTCTTTGGCTCCCCTTGTGTCGAATCTATAAATTTGGGTTGAATACTCTACCCTTGAAAACTGTTGCGATCCCCTATACTTGTGGGTTATCGGCTCACCAGGTGGCCCCCTCCAGTAGTTATTTGCTCCAGTATTTCTTATTTATTCCATTAAAATTCCCCGTGAAGTTTCAGCTCATTTGGAATTGTGCATAATAGGTAGGCTGATGTAGCTTTTTCAAGTCCAAATTTCCAGCTACCGGAATGCTCCCTCTTTGTGCGAACCTTGCATATTATGAGAGAAAAGGCATTAGTATTACTCCAAAAAGCATTATTATGCATAAAAACATTATAAATAACAGTAGGTAAACATGATGCAAAATGGACGTGTCAACTCCCCCAAGTTTAGACCTCACTTGTCCTCAAGCGAAAACCGAAATCGAAAAACATGTCCACATGCTTAGAGAGAGGTGTCGATAAAAACAAAATACAGACATAAAAGCATCATGTAAATTATTATAACAACAACAAACTTTAACATAAAACTTTTATCATCTAACTTTTATCATAGAATTCTTATGAATAAGTAACAATTCATCACAACATCGAAGTATGAAGCATAAAATCTATTGGAAACCAACAAACTATGTTCTTAGTCAACTTTGCAGCTACAATTCATCATCTTTTCAGGAAGGGTCACGTATCGAAGCCTTTAGGCAAGTCCACATACTCAACCATCATATAGTCTTCTATGATTGCTAACACTCACCGCATACACATGAGCAAAACGTTTCAACCGGACACATAGAAAGATAGGGGCTTATAGTTTCGCCTCCCTACGTATTCACCTCAAAGGTGATGTCAACAGTAATAAATCATGCTACCCATATCCAACTGGATATATGTGCCTAGATTTTTCCTCACCACATGATGCTTGCCAAAAGAGAAAATAAAAAGGAATAGAGAGAAGAACCTTGACTCTTGCATAAAAGTAAAAGATAGGCCCTTCGCAGAGGGAAGCAGAGGTTGTCATGCGCTTTTTGTTTGTATGCTCAATCCCTTAGTGCAAAAGAACATCACGTTATATTGCCCATTGTGATAGCAATCTTTATTATGCAGTCTGTCACTTTTATTCTTTGCCATCAGAAGTTCGTACAGCGCTCAATTTTCTCTTACAGTAAACGATCTAACACTTTTAGAAGCAATTTTTATTACCTTATTGCACTGATGACAACTTACTTGAAGGATCTTACTCAATCCTTAGGTAGGTATGATGGACTCTTGAAAATAAGATTTGGGTTTAAGGGTTTTGGATGCACAAGTAGTATCTCTACTTGGTGCAGATTTTTTGGCTAGAAAAGATGGGGGGGCAAGCACCACATGTTGAAGGATTTATGACAATATAACTTCTGTGTGAATATGAATAAACATAAATCAATACGTTATCTTCCTTGTCCAACGTCAACAATTTTGGCATATAATATTTTGGTGTGGGCTCACAATCACAAAAGATTTCTAATATAGTATATTTGCATGTGAATCTTCTCTTCCCTTATTAATTCTTTGATGAATTGCATCATTGACCAATGCTATGTTTGTCAATCTCCAATAAAATTTTCTACTTATACTTTTCCTTATGTGGTGTCATTACTTACCATAAGATTAGCATATGATCCTTTTCATTTATTTCCTTTCTTTTTATTGAAACATGAAAGTAAAGAAAGCAAAACTCAAACTAAACTTTATTATATATCTCGCACACGATTACAAAGATAGATCACTAAGCAAACTCTCGAAGAGAAAGGAGCGAACTAAACTTTTATTCATCTAAGGCAAAAGATAACTATGGATCAAACTAAGATAAGTAAAGGCAAAAGATAGTCAGGGTGATACGATACCGGGGCACCTCCCCCAAGCTTGGCGCAAGCCAAGGGGAGTGCCCATAACCGATACTCAATTTTCTTTTGGTGATGAAGGAGGTGGTGGTGAAGTGGTAGCGATCTTGTCCTTCTTCCTTAGCTTACACTTGAGGAAGAAATCACCTTGCAAGCCAATACGCACGATAGCCCAAACAACAGGTTTATGACCAAGAATATGCATTTTCATCTTATGCTTCCAACAAGCAAAATTAGTACTATCAAATTAAGGAACTCTATAGTGGTAATTTCCCTCGCTAGACGCCATACTCTCCTAGATTGTGAAACCAAGGATATGATCACCAAAGCTATGGAAATCAAGGCAAATGAAGACCAAAGCTCTGATACCACTTGTAGGATCGAAAGTATGTCCAGGGGTGTCGTGGAATTATCACGACAGATGTCCTAGTGAAAGGACTTAGTCGTGGAGCCATCGCAACTAGGAAGCTTAAAGGGGTTAATCGAGACAAAGGACATGAGAGGTTTATACTGGTTCGGCCCCTTGCGGTGAAGGTAAAGCCTAGTCCAGTTGTTGTGGTATTGCTAGGTTTCGATGACCAAGGAGCGAAATACGCTAGCTTGGCTCTCGATCTGTTGTTTCTTGCCTAAGCTGCCGCCGGGTCGTCCCCTTATATACACGGGTTGACGCCTGGCGGCCTACAGAGTCCCGGCCGACTCATACAGCGTGTTCGGCTCGGTAACTTCTTTTACATGCCTTTCTTTACAAGTCTTATTCATACATGGCGGTTTACAATTACGGGCCTTAAGCCGCCTCTAGGCTTGGGCCTATTACAAGCTCTATCATGAACCGTCACCTTTTATACTCGTCGGCCTTCTTTTAAGTAACCCGCCATGGTGATTGACCCGGCCCATCCTGGGCGGGTCATACCTGGTAGTTATATCCCCAACATTAGGCCCCAGGTTGATTTGAACTCTGTTCTTGTCAATCTCCAACACTTAGACGAAATCCATCTTCTCCTGTTTGTAAAGCTCTGGAACCTGCCATGGCGTCATCTTGAGAAAATTTGGAAACCCGCCACGACGTCATCTGTAACGGATCTTTATCTTAAATGGTTTCCGAAAATCGAGGCGTCCATTTAGCTGGATAATCATTTACTTTTAGCCTTCCTCGATTTTTGTGCCTGCATGTTCACCTATCTCCTTATAAATAGGCACGGCTGGTCCTTCCTCTTTCTTCTTCTTCCTTCTCTCGCCACCTCTCTGTCATTCGAGCTCCGCCGCCGCCGCAGCGCTCACCGTCATCCTCAACTTTGGCCGCTTCATCACCCTGAGCTCGTCCAGAGAACGGCGACGATCCTCCGCAGTAGATCTGCATCCGTAAGTTCTTGCTTTCTCACACCTTAGATCTGCATTAGGGTTCGTGAGTTTCTTTCTTGTGTTCTTCACTGTTCATCGCAGATTCCTTGCAGTTTCTCCACCGCCCCGTCCTTTGATCTAAAAGAAGTATCGAACCGATGTGGTAGTTGTTTTGCATCCATTTCAGATGCTAGCAGATCCCTTTCTCTTGTACAAAGGTCCCCTTAGAACTGATGAACTCCTCTGTGCTGGTTTTTTAGGTCTAGATTTATTTTTCTTTTTTGAACCATCTTGATCCAAAATAATAGCAATAGCTTGTGAAACTTGTTTGCCTCAGAACTTAGTCAATTCTGTCTCAGACAACCTTCAAATATCTTTCGCCATGGCGGCTTATCATACCAGCTCATTTCTCCTTCATATATCATTAGCCCTTACTTAAGCCGCCATTACTCATCTGTATTATAATCATTTAACCTGTAATTACACCAATTGATTTGAACTGGCAAATTACTTTCTTTTCAGCTTGTCCTTTTTCATCATGCCGTCAAAAGCGCCAACAGTCTGCAACTGAGTCCCTTCCACAGTTACTGATGACACCTTGAAAGATTTTGTCACCATCGGATATTTGCCGGAGAAGAATATTATGTCCTATCATGCTCCTGACCCGTCCGAAGAACGACCTCAACCCAAAGACGGTGAAGTCATCATCTTTACTGATCACATGAATCAGGGTTTTTCTCCACCCGGCTCAAAGTTCTTCAGAGATGTTTTGTATTTTTTCAAGCTTCATCCACAAGATCTAGGACCCAACTCCATATCCAACATCTGCAACTTTCAAGTTCTCTGTGAGGTTTATCTTTAAGAAGAACCTACTGTTGAACTCTTCAGAGAGTACTTCTATTTGAACCGCCAGAATGAGTGCACCAACGGCCTTAGCTAGAACTTGGTGGAATCTCAATTCAGCGCCGACAGGGTGCTGTTTTTCCCTTAATAGTCTTACCAAGCCATCCCAAGGATTGGAACCAAACTTGGTTTTATTGCAAAGACACATCACCAGCTGATGAAAGACCATTGCTGGGTTATCGCGTGGAGCGCCTTGATTCTAAGTTTGTGCTCCCTGACAAGCTTACTGTTGTTGAACGCAAGAAGCTTATCCCGTCTATCAAAAGGATTCAAGCCTTATTGGGAAAGGGCCTAAGTGGAGTTGATCTGATCCGTTGCTAGATCGCATGGCGGGTCATCCCTTTGAGCCACCGTTCTGCCTTGATGCATACCTATGCCGGAGGACCAGATGACCCTCTGCGTCATAGCCCTCTGGAACTGACTGAAGAGGCCATTGTGGAGATGTCAACCACCCTTGTAAACAGTAAATACGAGGACTGCAGTAAGGTTGGATTAAATCCTTTCTGCAAACTTAACCCGGCACCAGAGGTGAACCCCCTTGACCTCCTTTTTTCTTCAGTAGTTAAATACTTGCATGACTTTTAACCTGTTATTTGCCTATAGGCCAAATCTGACTTTTGGAAGGCCAAATATGATCATGAAGCCGCCAAAAAGGCTAGAGCCACTGCCATAGCCACCAGGAAGACAACCCGAAAGTCCAAGAAGAAAAAGACTGCTTCTAATATGTTCAAGCTGGATGATGTTTCTGAGTCGGAGGTAGCCCTTGGCTCCCTTGGCATGTTTTTTAACAACCTTATTGACATTGACTATTGCCAGGACGACACGGGGGCCAGCCAGGCAGTAGAAAAAGAGGTAACTATTTCCTTCGACTCAGAACCTTTGCCAAGACCGAAACCTCGACTGGTAACCCGGAAAGTAAGGTTTTCACACCCTTTGGCTTATTTGGATCCTCATTTTCTTTTGAAAAAGCAGCAACATGAGAGCCGCCGTCAGGCCCGGACCAATGACGATAATGAACTGCCCTCTGGCTTACAAAAAACTCCTCGAAAATGCCAGAATGAGGTTTCTTTCACCTTTGTCTCTTGCTTTTATCAATGAATCTATTTCCTTACTCTCTTAACTTTATTTTACTTTTGCAGGAGGTTTCTTGCTCTTTTGGCGATTCTTAACAAACTCAATTCCCGGCTTTCAAGACTGCCCCTGGGTAAGGAAAATTATGTTTCTTCTGCATCTTTAAGTCTGCATCATTATACTAACTCATGAAATCCTTCTTAGCGGTCAAGCAAAGTCCAAGAAAGCCAAGGTGGCTAAACCGGCGGAAGACCCGAAAGACCCTGCTCCTGAACCGGCAATACCAACTCCTCCTGAACAATCTGAAGCACCAGAAGATCCTGCTGTCCACGTTCAATCAGACCCTCCTGAGTCGTTAGTTGATGAGACCATTCTCAATCCGTCTACCGCTGAGCCATCTAGCTTAGATAACCCGCCGTCGACTTCTGACAATGATGTCTTAATTACTGGTAGTCGATTCGTTGATCCGGGCAACCCAACTGTACTGGCCCGGCACTCTGCCAAGCAAGAGGCTTTAGAAAGGCAGAAGGTGCGGTTTGACGTCTCTCACTACGCTCACATGAATGTTAGTGATGTGTTGTCTGGATACCTCAGTCATGTGCATTCCAGCCGTGACTCGGAAATTGAGATGGTCAAGCAACTGCAACTGAAATATGAGGTACGTTCTCCGGCTTTCACTAGTGTACATATGCTCTGCTAGCCCCCAAGTCTCCGGATTATGATGAAACTGAATGATCTGTAGACTTGTGATATAGGTTGATGCTCTGTCTTTAGATTTTCCTTAAGTCCAGCATAAATTTCACCTGTAGTCCCCAAGGGCCGGCTCAATTTATCATAAAATAAGCCGGTACTTGACTTCATAACTGTCTTGAATCAGTCCAAACAAATAGTGTGATTCGGCTCAACATGAAAAACTTTCTTAATATCATGCATTAGCCCCCAAGTGCCAAGCATTGTTACTTGTAAAACACTTGGGACTTTAAACATAGAAGAGCCATTTTGCATTTAAAAATTGCTTTGGCAGACATTAGCCCCCAAGTGCCGAGTGGTGTTGTGTTGCAAAGCACTTGGGACTTTAATCATTAGAACTTTTATTGAAATAAACTTTGACACACCTGTGCATGTTTGTAGACCGCCCTAACTGAAGTGGGTTCTCAATTGACTGATGCAAAGACCCGGCTAGTGGATCAAGAGGCGGAGATAAAGAACGCTGACTCCAAACTCCAGTTGAGCCTCTCTGAAGCTGAAAAACTGAAGACCAGTTTTGACGCGGAGAAGAAATCCTGGGCCGATGAGAAAACCTTGCTGATACAGCGTGCCGAGACAGCGGAGGCGGCTCTCAAGGAGGTTACCACGGAGCTCACCGGCTTAAAAACCGTGTGTCTCAGATGGTCTCCGCAATCTTTGGTGAGTCATTTGCATTAGTTACTTGCACTCTATTTTTGCCAGAAATATAAGCTGCCTCCTTAACCTTTTTAAAATACTCATAGGTCCGCGGAGTAACAATCTGAGTCAAAACAGCGTGACAAAACTCAAGGCGGTTTACACCTTGGTGGAGCAATTGTATACTGGGGCTCAACGGGCGCTTGCTATTATCTCCCCAGCCAACCAAGGACCCAACCTCTTGAGTGAAGTTTTGAAGAAGCTATCTATTTTACCCATCAGATTCCAAGAGGTCAAGTGGTCTTGTGCAAGAGCCGGAGCCCTAACTGCCCTAAGTCGTTCCAAAGCCTGTGTGTCGGAACTAGACCCGGCTGACGTAGCCAAGGGGTATCCCCCTTTGAAGGAAGACGGGGCTTTGTTTGATCAAGATGACTTTGTTGCTTGTGTGAGGGGAGTTCGTCCTCATGCTACCATCCTTGGCGAGGAAACCAACATTGATAAATATCAGCCGGATTTTGATGTTGATAATAAGAAGATGGCGACTCCCTCGTATAAAGTGACAGATCTTATCCCGCCGGTTCGCCAACACACCTTTGCCCTAGAAATTGACCCGGCTGGTCTAATTGACGATGAAGCTAAGTTCGTTGCTCTGAATGACTTTGATTGGTCCAAGCCCAGCTTCCAACCAGTGGAGGGAGGTGAACCGGCGAGGGAGGAGTCATAACTGTCCGAATAATCCGGCCAAGACTTAATGAACCGGCCTTAGCTTGACATCTGGTTAGGAGAGAAAACAATTTTAACCTTTTGGGCTCTCAATGCCTTGTAATAGGTTAGCTTGAAAACTGCATGTTTTGCTTATGCCGTCATGCATATGATGTTGCATATGATTGTTTTACCCGTCATGTCAATGTATGCATTATATCCTTTATCACATTTGTAGTGTTTAAATCTGTTCCTGTATGCAAAAGTGAAAAAACTGTCCTAGCGGTTTATCGCTGGACGGGTCAAAACACCCGATACAAAACTATGAAATTATCATAGTGGAATAATCCGGACCAGATGTAAAGATAAACAAGGCTGAAAAAGCCTTTGATTAACGAAAAACACAGATAAGTCTGCTTATGAACGATAATGTCATACCTATGTTCTTTGATTTTGAACTGCCGGCTTATATGACCCAGATAGTAAGGGTGATAACCCAATCGTTTTATAAGTCAATACTCCATATGCCCGATGACTGTTATACATTGGCAACTTATTGTCAAAGGATGAAGCCGGTTTAAATTGAAACCAATCTTATAGTTAGATTCGAGACAACAAAAAACCAATAAAACAAAAGAGTATCTTTCAAATAATGTAAATCAAGCGGTAAGAAAAATTTGGAGGCTTCTGATTCGAATACGATCAGTAAACCAGACCAAAGGGGTTAAGCTAGGATTCGAATACGATCATGTAGCCCCCAGTGGCTTTGGCGTTGCGCCGATCAAGAGGGTACCGACAGCTATGTTCTCTTTTGTTCGAATACGACCTATGTTTGAACAGGAAGCCCCCAAATGACCTTGAGAGGTTTTTAACGACCCTGATTCGAATACGATCCAAGTTGGACCCAAAAGGGGTTAAGTTACGATTCAGGCACGATCAAGAAGCCCCCTAGTGAGTTTGGCTTTGCGCCGATCAAAAGGGTTACGACAGCTATGTTCTCTTTGGTTCGAATGTGACCTATGTTTGAACAGGAAGCCCCCCTGGTGACCATGAGGTTTAACGGCTAGATTGGAATACGATCATGAGCCGGACCAAAAGGGTTAAGCTAGATTCGAATACGATCAGCCCCCAACTACTCGTTTTGAATAATTAGAATGATAAAGATATATGATCAAAAAAGGACAAAGGTCTTGCTTTATTACTTATCATAATATATACAACATCAAAGTATGTACATTATGAGAGCCGGTGGCTCAAGTGTAGTAAGGCCGAAGATGAGCAATATTCCACGGCCGGCGGGTCTCCTCCTCCGACTTACGTGAGTCTTGGTGCTCTTGAACATCGATAAGGTAATATGACCCGTTGTTTAAGTTCTTGCTGACCACAAAGGGTCCTTCCCAAGGTGGGGATAGCTTGTGTGCATCAGACTTATCCTGGATGAGCCGGAGCACCAGGTCACCTTCTTGAAAGGTTCTGGACTTAACCCGGCGGCTGTGATAACAGTGCAGGTCTTGCTGATAAATTGCTGATCGGGCTGCTGCCAAGTCTCGCTCCTCATCTAGTAAGTCAAGCGCATCCTATTGGGCTTGCTCGTTATCAGCTTCAACGTAAGCCGCCACGCGGGGCGAGTCATGATGGATGTCACTAGGCAGAACTGCCTCCGCTCCATAAACCATGAAGAAAGGCGTATAACTCGTAGACCTGTTAGGAGTAGTATTGATCTTCCATATCACAGAGGGTAATTCTTCCACCCAACAACCTGGCGTCCGTTGTAAAGGGACCATAAGCCGTGGTTTTAGACCTTTCAGGATTTCCTGATTGGCTCTTTCAGCTTGACCATTGGATTGGGGTGAGCTACTAATGAAACATCAAGTCGGATATGCTCCCGTTGACAGAACTCTTCCATGTCTCCTTGGGACAAGTTGGTGCCATTGTCAGTGATAATGCTATGTGGAAAGCCAAAACGAAAGATCACCTTCTTCATGAATTGAACCGTCGTGGCCGCATCACACTTACTCACCGGCTCTGCCTCAACCCATTTTGTGAACTTGTCCACTGCCACCAAAAGGTGCGTCTCATTATCTTTAGACATTTTGAAAGGTCCAACCATGTCAAGCCCCCATACTGCAAACAGCCAAGTGATTGGAATCATCTGCAATTCCTGAGCCGGCACGTGCGCTCGTCGTGAAATTTTTTGACACCCATCGCACCTACTGACCAGATCCTCCGCATCAGCGTGAGTCGTTAGCCAGTAAAAACCATGACGAAAAGCTTTGGCCACAAGAGACTTTGAACTGGCATGATGGCCACAATCTCCTTCATGGATCTCACGAATAATTTCTTGACCTTCTTCAGGAGAGACACAACATTGAAACGCTCCGGTGACACTGCGATGATACAACTCACCATTGGAAATTGTCATTGACTTAGACCGCCGGGTTATCTGTCGAGCCAAGGTCTCATCCTCCGGCAACTCACCCCGGGTCATGTAAGCCAAATATGGCACTGTCCAATCTGGAATGACATGAAGAGCCGCCACCAATTGTGCTTCTGGGTCTGGAATAGCCAAGTCCTCTTCTGTAGGAAACTTGACAGAAGGGTTAGGCAGAACATCTAAAAAGGTGTTAGGCGGCACCGGCTTACACTGAGATCCCAACCGGCTTAAAGCATCGGCCGCTTCATTCTTTTTGCGGTCAATGTGCTCCACCTGATAACCCTTGAAGTGTCCAGCAACAACGTCAACCTCACGGCGATAAGCCACCATGAGAGGGTCCTTGGAATCCCACTTGCCTGATACTTGCTGAGCCACCAGATCTGAGTCGCTGAGGCACCGTACACGGCTTAAACTCATCTCTCTAGCCATTCGAAGCCCATGGAGTAAGGCCTCATACTCAGCTGCATTGTTAGTACAAGGAAACATCAATCGCAACACATAACAAATTTTTCACCTTGAGGAGAAGTTAAAACAACTCCAGCCCTCGAGCCTTCCAATTGTCTCGACCCATCAAAATGAATCATCCAATATGTGTTGTCTGGCTTCTCTTCAGGTATCTGCAACTCCGTCCAATCGTTAATGAAGTCCACCGGTGCTTGAGATTTGATGGCAGTACGTGGCACATACTTTAAACCATGAGACCCAAGCTCAATGGCCCACTTGGCAACTCGTCCCGTGGCTTCTCTATTTTGAATAATATCTCCTAAAGGAACAGATCTAACCACAGTGATAGGATGACCCTGAAAATAATGCTTAAGCTTCCGGCTTGCCATGAACACCCCATAAACAAGCTTCTGCCAATGTGGATATCTCTATTTGGACTCAATGAGCACTTCACTGACGTAATAAACCAGCCGTTGAACTGGATGTTCCTTGACAGCCTCCTTGCGCTCGACAACAATGGCCACACTGACAACACGTGCGTTAGCAGCCACATATAACAACAGTGGCTCCTTCTCAACCGGAGCAGCAAGGACCGGCGGTTCGAAGAGCTGTCGTTTCAGATCTTCAAAGGCAGAGTTAGCAGCGTCACTCCAGACAAAATCATCCATCTTCTTCATCATTTGATACAAAGGCATAGCCTTCTCACCCAACCGGCTTATGAACCGACTCAAAGCTGCAACGCGACCCGCCAGCCGCTGAACGCCATTGATGCACGCCGGTTTAGCCAAAGATGTAATTGCCTTAATTTTTTCTGGGTTAGCCTCAATGCCTCTGTTAGACACCAAAAAGCCCAAAAGCTTGCCAGCTGGGACTCCAAAAACGCACTTGGCCGGGTTAAGCATCATCTTGTAGACCCGGAGGTTATCAAAGGTTAATTTCCTTCAGATCAGCTACCAAGGTTTCCTTCTCTCTGGATTTCACCACTACATCGTCCACGTAAGCATGAACATTGCGCCCAATCTGATTATGAAGGCAATTCTGTACACACCGCTGATAAGTCGCCTGGGCACTCTTAATCCCAAAAGGCATAGACACATAGCAGAAGGCTCCAAACGGAGTAATGAAAGCCGTCTTCTCCTGGTCCTTAACTGCCATTTTGATCTGATGATAGCCAGAATAAGCAACCAAAAAGCTCAAACGCTCGCAACCCGTCGTAGCATCAATGATTTGATCAATACGAGGGAGAGCAAAAGGATCAGCCGGACAAGCTTTGTTTAAATCTGTGTAATCCACACACATAGGCCAAGTGCCATTCTTTTTGAGCACAAGCACCGGGTTAGCCAACCACTCTGGGTGAAAATCTTCAACAATAAACCCGACCGCCAAGAGTCGGGCCACCTCTTCTCCAATAGCCTTATGCCTTTCCTCGTTGAACCACTGAATAAACTGCCTGACTGGTTTAAACTTGGGGTCAATATTGAGAGTGTGCTCAGTGAGTTCTCTCGGTACAACCGGCATGTCAGAAGGCTTCCATGCAAAGATGTCCCGGTTCTCACAGATGAACTCGATGAGCGCGCTTTCCTATTTGGGATCCAAGTTAGCACTGATAATGAATTGTTTGGATGAGTCGCCAGGCACAAAATCAATCATCTTGGTATCGTCAGCTGACTTAAATTTCAACGCCGGCTCATGCTCAGTAGTTGGCTTCTTCAAAGAGGTCATGTCCGCCGGGTCAACATTATCCTTGTAAAACTTCAATTCCTCTGTTGCACAAACAGATTCGGCGTAAGCAGCATCACCTTCTTCACATTCCAAGGCTATCTTCCGGCTTCCATGCACTGTGATAGTGCCCTTATAACCCGGCATCTTGAGCTGCAGATAAACATAACACGGTCGTGCCATGAATTTTGCATAAGCCGGCCGTCCAAACAGGGCGTGATACGGGCTTTTGATTTTGACCACTTCAAAAGTTAACTTCTCTGCCCTAGAATCATGCTCATCTCCAAAGGCTACTTCCAGCTCAATCTTACCAACTGGATATGCCGACTTACCAGGCACTACTCCATGGAAAACGGTGTTGGATGTCTTAAGACTTTTGTTAGTCAACCCCATGTGACGGAACGTCTCATAATAGAGAATGTTGATACTACTACCTCCATCCATGAGTACTTTAGTGAATTTGTATCCACCAACCTGAGGGGCCACCACCAAAGCCAAGTGACCCGGATTATTGACCCAGAGAGGGTGATCTTACCTACTCCACACAATAGGCTGCTCAGACCATCTCAAATAACATGGAACCGCCGGTTCAACCGCATTCACAACTCTCTTATGAAGTTTCTGGTCCCTTTTGCATAAACTGGTGGTGAACATGTGGTACTGCCCACTGTTTAGTTGCTTTGTGTTACTCTGATACCCGGATTGCCGCTGCTGTTGACTACCTTGGCCAGATTGCTGATTATAGCCGCCTTGATTGCCCCGAGGGCCCTGGCCATGAAAACCTCCACCACTTGAGCCGCCGCCCGGGCCATGGAAACCTCCACCGCCTGAGCCACTGCTAGGTCCATGTTACCGTCAAACATGTTAGAATTCTTGAAAGCCTTCATGATCGTACAGTCTTTCCATAGATGGGTGGCCGGCTTCTCCCGGGTGTCGTGTCTCGGGCAGGGTTCATTTAGCAACTGTTCGAGAGTGGGACCTGGCCCGCCTGACCGAGGAGGTGGCCTCCCCTTGCACCGTTGATTGTTTCCCTGTGCGTTGGTGTTAGCCACAAACTCCAGACTACCATCAGCCTTACGTTTATTGTTACCTCCTTGATTTGCCGGGTTATGCTGGTGACCCTTGTCGTTCTTCTTTCCCTTCCCTGTCTTCTCTTTGTCAGACGCGGGATCCTTGGTACTATCAGAGTTGGCGTACTTGACCAGAGCATCCATCAGCTGGCCCATGTCATTACAATCACGCTTGAGCCGCCCCAGCTTCTGTTTTAGAGGTTCAAAACGGCAATTTTTCTCCAACATTAAGACCGTGGAGCCGGCATCCATCTTATCAGATGAATGTATTATTTCCTTCACCCGGCGCACCCAATGGGTCGTGGATTCACCTTCCTATTGCTTGCAATTAGTCAAATCCACAATCGACATGGGCTGCTTGAATGTATCTTTGAAGTTCTGAATGAACCGGGCTTTTAACTCTGCCCATGAGCCGATGGAATTGGGTGGCAACCCCTTTAACCAAGTGCGAGCTGTTCCATCTAGCATCATAGTGAAGTACTTGGCCATTGCTGCTTCACTGACCTCCAACAATTCCATGGCCATCTCGTAACTTTCAATCCATGCCCCAGGCTGTAAGTCGGCTGTGTAATTAGGCACCTTGCGAGGCCCCTTAAAGTCCTTTGGCAAACGCTCATTATGCAAAGCTGACACCAGACAAGGGACACCTCCTGTCCTTGTGGCCACACCTGCTTCAATAGAGGCCATTGGATAAACCGGAAAAGCCTGGTGAGCCGCCTGCTCCGCTGCCTGTTGAACTGCCCGCTCAGCCTCTTGGCGGATCCTCTCCTAGTCCACCAAGTTAAGAGCTCCATCATGCGTCGGGTCATACCTGCGTGGCTGGTTATGACGCTGAGCATTGCTTGACATGGCCACTGAATCCATATGCCTGCTATAGCCTGGGCTCCGGCTTGGGCGAGGATTGAATGGATCCTGTCTCGACTATAAGAGTATGACTCCTGCTGTGCCAGAGCTGTCTGAAGAAGATCTCTGACCCTTCGCGTTTCGATCGCCGTCAGGGAATCGCCTTCCATTGGGAGAGCCGCCAGACGTGTCGATGCAGCAATCAGATTCTCCAAAGGGCTAGAAAAATGACCCGGCGGTGTTGGTGTATGACGAGACGAAGCCGTATTCACCCGAGGGGGTTCCATAGCTCGCGGCTGACCCAATGCCCTAGCCCTGGGTGTTGCAATCTGGTTGGCCTCCGGCGGGTTACTGGGACCAGCCCCAGGTGTGTGGAAGAGATTCCTAGGATCATAAGTCAGGGGCAGACGTGATTGAGTCTTCTGGTGCCTTCTCCTCATGACCTCATTTGACGCGTTTAGATTCATCGAAAGCTGAAAAGCCTCTGATTGAAGCGGTTGAGCCCGAGCGTCGAAAGCTGCCCGTTCCGTAGCCATCTAGACGTCCTCTGCCGCCAAGTTTTCCTTGGCTTGAGCTACCTCCCCACGTAACCGTGCCACCTCCGCATCATGCCGAGCTTTGTCCGTCGGTTCAACCACGGCGGTCAGTAAGGTCGTCATCCTATCCATGAGATCCATCAGTACCTGAGCCGGCGGGCGTGCGGGGTCTCCTGACCTGGCTGCTCCTGACCCAGAGGTTATCGCTGCTGCAGCCGTAGAGTTTTGAACAGGATGCGTACCATCCATGAAGATCCCAGCTCTGTTCGGCGGCTCAAAGGGGTCTGGAATACTACTGCCATTGGAACAGCCCCCAAGCCCGCCATCCTGTAGTTGATACAATGAATCTGTCTCACCTGTGGACGACTCGCCGTCAGAGTGGATAGTCGTCTCACCGCCATCCACAGATCCTTCAGAAAACTCCCCTTCATGGATGCAACCCACGAAGGCATGCCTCACGGCGGGCTGAGTCTAGGTGGGTCTCGCACGCTGAGCCGTCTCGATGAGGTCTGTGCAGATGTCCGGCTCAGGGCCCGGCTCGCCGATCCGGCCGATGAAGACATGGATTACATAGAAGGGGACCCAGTACCCGTACTCAATTGAGCCTGCGTCGTCGATGCAGAGTTTGCCGCGACGACTCTTGGTCATCTGGCCCACAACATATCCCTTGAGCCCTTCGAAGCTGCCCTTCAAGAACTCAAATCCACCGTGCGCTGGCCCCACGGTGGGCGCCAACTGTCGTGGAATTGTCACGGCAGATGTCCTAGTGAAAGGACTTAGTCGTGGAGCCATCGCAACTAGGAAGCTTAAAGGGGTTAATCGAGACAAAGGACACAAGAGGTTTATACTGGTTCGGCCCCTTGCGGTGAAGGTAAAGCCTAGTCCAGTTGTTGTAGTATTGCTAAGTTTCGATGACCAAGGAGTGAAATGCGCTAGCTTGGCTCTCGATCTGTTGTTTCTTGCCCTAAGCCGCCGCCGGGTCGTCCCCTTATATACACAGGTTAACGCCTGGCGGCCTACAGAGTCCCGGCCGGCTCATACAACGTGTCCGGCTCGGTGACTTCTTTTACATGCCTTTCTTTACAAGTCTTATCCATACATGGCGGTTCACAATTACAGGCCTTAAGCCGCCTCTGGGCTTGGGCCTATTACAAGCTTTATCATGAACCGTCGCCTTGTATACTCGTCGGGCTTCTTTTAAGTAACCCGCCATGGTGATTGACCCGGCCCACCCTGGGCGGGTCATACCTGGTAGTTATATCCCCAACAAGGGGGGTGATTAAACTACTTGACCAAATAAAAATCTAACTTTTCCCAATTTTAGTTGTGGGCAGATTTTGGCAACTAACACAAGTCTGGCAACTAACACAAGTCAAGCAATCAACCTACACATGTAATTCTAAGAGTGTAGCAGCGGAAAGTAGAACATTGCATATGAAGGTAAAGGTAAGGGTTTGGAGAGTGCAAACGCAATGAAGACATGGAGATGTTTGGCGTGGTTCCGATAGGTGGTGCTATCGTACATCCACGTTGATGGAGACTTCAACCCACGAAGGGTAACAGTTGCGTGAGTCCATGGAGGGCTCCACCCACGAAGGGTCCACAAAGAAGCAACCTTGTATATCCCACCATGGCCATCGCCCACGAAGGACTTGCCTCACTTGGATAGATCTTCATGAAGTAGGCGATCTCCTTGCCCTTACAAACTTCTTGGTTCAACTCCACAACTTGACGGAGGCTCCCAAGCGACACCTAACCAATCTAGGAAACACCACTCTCCAAAAGGTAATAGATGGTGTGTTGATGATGAACTCCTTGCTCTTGTGCTTCAAATGATAGTCTCCCCAACACTCAACTCTCTCTCATAGATTTGGATATGGTGGAAAGATGACTTGAGTGGAAAGCAACTTGGGGAAGGCTAGAAATCAAGAATCTTGTGGTAGGATTGGAATATCTTGATCTCACACATGAGTTGGTGGTTCTCTCTCAGAAAATGTATGTTGGAAGTGTAGGCACGTTCTGATGGTTCTATCAAAAATGGATAAGGGAGTGGAGGGGTATAAATAGCTTCCACACAAAATCCAACTGTTACACACATTTGACCCAACTCGATCAGACCGAATAGATGAACTCGGTGAGACCGATTTTAGTTCAAAATGTGAATGTTAGGAATCTCGATGGGACCGACTGGAACAACTCATTGGGACCGATGTGCTAGGGCTTAGGGAAAACCTCATCTCGATGGCGTCGATTGCATCAACTCGGTGAGGCCGAAGTGAAGCAATAGGGCAACAGAGAATTGGCAAGGTCATCTCGGTGAGACCGAGATCCATATCGGTGTGACCGAATTGTCAGGGTTTCTGGCTGTGGCTATGTCATATGAACTCGGTGGCTATGGATAGGATGAATCGGTGGGACCGAGTTGGAGTTTAGGGTTTTGACATATCTGGAATGAGAAAGTGGTTGAGGGTATTTGGAGTAATATCACTAAGCATTTGAGCAAGCAAGCCATTAAGAAACACCTCATCCCATTTAATAGTATTGGCTTTCCTATGGACTCAATGTGATCTTGGATCACTAAAAAAAGATGAAGAGTCTTGAGCTTTTGCCAATATGCGTCCTTAACATTTTGAGGGGTCCACATTCCTAGTCCATGCCATGCCATTCATTGAACTTCCTGAAATATTTATCTTGAACGGATGTTAGTTCAGTGAGCTATATGTTGTTATGAATTAACAAAACCACCCGGGGATTAGTTGCACTTTCACAAGTGACTCAACAAATATAGCTATGCTCCCCGGCAACGGTGCCAAAAAAAGGTCTTGATAACCCACAAGTATAGGGGATCGCAACAGTTTTCGAGCATAGAGTATTCAACCCAATTTTATTGATTCGACGCAAAGGGGAGCCAAAGAATACTTGTAAGTATCAGCAGTTGAGTTGTCAATTCAACCACACATGAAGACTAAATATCTATAGTAGCACCATAGTATGATAAGTTGGTGGTAGTGGTAATAGCAGCAACAGGAGCGGCAATAGTAGTAGCAGTAGTTTTGTAGCAGTTGTGACAGTAGTTGCAACAGTAGTAACTTAGCAAGAACAATTATGTGAAAAGCTCGTAGGCATTGGATCGGTAATAACGTTGATAATATTCATCATATAACAGTCATAAACTAGGGCGACACAGAACTAGCTCCAATTCATCAATGTAATGTAGGCATGTATTCCGTAAATAGTCATACGTGCTTATGAAAAAGAACTTGCATGACATCTTTTGTCCTCCATCCCATGACAGCGGGGTCCACAAGGAAACTAAGGGATATTAAGGCCTCCTTTTAACAGAGAACCGAAACAAAGCATTAACACATAGTGAATACATGAACTCCTCAGACAACGGTAATCACCGGAAAGAATGCCAATTATTGTCACCTTGGGGTATGCAGATCATAACTTGTAGCAGGTGCATATAACTTGCATGGTAGGATCAAGAACACAAATATATTCATGAAAAAACAAAGGGTTCAAATCTGAAATCATGGCACTCGGACCCTAGTGACAAGCATTAAGCATAGCAAAGTCATAGCAACATCAATATCAGAACATAGTGGATACTAGGGATCAAGCCCTAATAAAACTAACCCGATTACATGATGAATCTCATCCAACCCATCACCGTCCCGAAAGCCTACGAAGGAATTACTCACTCCCAGCGGTGAGCATCAAGAAATTGGTGATGGAGGATGGTTGATGATGACGAAGACGGAAGATCCCCCTCTCCGGAGCCCCGAACGGACTCCACATCTGGCCTGCCGATGAAGAACAGGAGGTGGCGACGGGTTCGTATCGTAAAACGCGATGAAACTTGTTCTCTTATTTTTTTTCTTGAGAAATATGAATTTATAGTGTCCAGATTAGGGTCAGCGGAGCCACGAGGGCCCGACCACCCGCCAGGGCGTGCCTGGGAGGGGGGTAGGCGCGCCATGGTGCCTTGTGGGCATAGGGTGGCCCTCCTCCATTGGGTCCTGGCTCTAGTATTATTCATTTATTTCATAAAAAATCTCCAAAAAGTTTCGTCCAATTCCGAGAACTTTTATTTCTGCACAAAAACAACACCATGGTAGTTGTGCTGAAAACAGCGCCAGTCCGGGTTAGTTTCATTCAAATCGTGCAAATTAGAGTCCAAAATAAGAGCAAAAGTGTTTGAAAAAGTAGATATGACAGGGACGTATCAGTCTAATCCGTCCCAACGAAAGAACTTGAGGAGGATTGGAGCCCGAAAGACAAACTCGGAGAAGAATCGTCATCCATCAAACACCGTCCCTGCGAGGACTAAAACCCTAACTATCAACTAGCCAGAGCCAAAAGCACTAGGAATCCCTCCCCGCCACGGGCCGCCGGAGTGCCAAGCGGAGGGGAGGTGAATCCACAGGCTTGCTGACAGAGATTGAGGGACCGAAGGCTTTCCGTAGTCGCCTTGCGGGAGGGGGAAGAAACCATTGTGTAAGACCATAAAGTTATACATATAATTATTTTGTATAAATTACTATTAAGAGGCCAACAGGGCTCAAGAAACTGATAAGAAAATATTAATGTCGCCAACACTTTGTTAATAATGGGTCAAAATATATGCTCTAATCAAGTCCAAAAGGGGAGATGATTTTTTTGATCTTCAATGCTACGGTTGCAAAGAAAACTATAAACCGGCAAGGATGAGAGGAAAAAAACACCCATCGAGATACCATCGTCGCGATATTATAGTTTTGCCACAAGACCCGCTACCACAGGCTCATCCATTTGTTTTGATCCGAATCACACTCTGTGTCAGCTCTTCTTATAGATAAGGAACTCCACTCCTTAAAAACTGATTCATCTAAGTGCTCATTCAAATGATATACTAAAAACAACATATGCCAACTTGAATGAACTTGGTTAAATAAAGTCATTCCATAGCATACTTTCTAAATATAGATGTGTAAGCACCGCCGATACAAATGCCACATAATATCACTTATTAATCATAGAAACCCATCAACAACCCCCACGTGTATGCCAATGGGCTGGGTATCAAATTACTCCCTCCGTTCGAAATTACTTGTCTCGGATATGGATGTATCTAGAACTAAAATACATCTAGATACATCCATTTCCGCGACAAGTAATTCCGAACGGAGGGAGTAATACTCAAGATACATACTAACTTTGAGCATAATTGTTATCATATCCGTATTTGTTTACTTACTAGGTTGTATACCATTTTATTTTGCAACAAAATACATCTTTATTACTTTGCATAGAATTACAATTAGCCAAACATGAAATCCTATGTGATCTAGAACAGTGCAACCCAATACCGCCCCCCTAAAGGCAAACACTAGTGCACTCATGTTGTGCTGACACATGACTTTCTTGAGCAAGAACTCGCCGTTTGTAGAAACAAGCCACTTAATCACAAACTATGTGACGATGAACTAAAGCGTATGTTGATTTATCAAAGCCTCATAGTCTAATGAACAACCATTGAGCGATCAGATCCTCAAGGACTATAGCAAAACCTTGAAAATTCCATTTCAAGAGGCTTGTCATAAATCGTCAAGTAAGTCTCCATGACGTGAAGAGGAAATCATAGTATATGGCACGCAAGACCATGCTAGCAATGGTTGAACCATGCAAACGGTAATTCATTGATGGTCATGTTGTGGTACACTGGTACAATGTACATATCATACACATCATTCTAGAATCAACGACTCACCCAAGGTGCCATAGTGATTGTTTGATTTTGATGGAAGCTATATTCATTTGTTGCCAGAATTTCTATGGTGAACCAAAATAATTAAATATAACTCCTTAATACTACCTCTACTCGATTTACAAGTCGGGCACATGTTTTTAGATCCTTAATTTAAATAGCAAAATGTGTGTCATATGTTAGTACAAAAAATATAGTAACCTGAGATTCATCGCTGAATGAAGTTTCTAAACAGATATTGTTTGCGCATATTACACATATTTTGTTTTGTTATTCAAAATCAAAACCTAGAAAATCATGTCGAACTTACAAAAACCGAACGAAGGAAGAACTTCAACCTTAAAAGCTTTGTCCAGCACAGCACCACCTCATTTCACAGCCCCCAAATAACACGGATATATTAATAGCAAAAAATGCCGTATTTATTTGGTTCTTTATTTGCCAAATGCTGTCGCAAGACACTCAACCATACACTGATTTATGACAGCATAATAAATCCGCATCATCATAATATAAACCAGCAACAACACTCCCGGAAAAGAAAAAGAAAAAGAAAAAGAAAAACACTTTCCAATCGCACTCCCAAACCACAGGGGCCCACACTGGCAGCGCTATAACGGCAGCTACCAACGCGCTCCAAATCTGGGACCTCCCACCGGCCCTACACGTTAGCCTGCCTCCCCCGTTCAATCAACGACCAGCACAATAACGAACTCCTAGATCCGACGGCCTGGATCCGCCGCCAGCCCGCTATATATCCAGTCACCTCACCCACGGGCACCCTCTCTTTCCGCCCTCCGCAACCTCACGAGACTCCCCCAACCCCAGGCGACCCTCCTCGGCGGCGGCGGCGCGGGCGGCGATGCAGATGGCGGCGACCACAACGGAGCCACAGGTGGCCGTGCCGCCTCACCACCCCCACGCGCACCCGCATCCGCACCCACCTCCGCATCACCCGCACCCGCACCACCACATGCCGCAGCCGCGGTGGGTCGTCCTCCCCTACCCGCCGCCGTCCATGGTGGCCGCCCCGCCGCCTCCGCCGCCGCAGTTCGCCAAGCACTACGCGCCGGGGCCGCCGCCTCCCCCTGCCGCGGCCGGGCGACGCACGCCGACCCCACCCGCGGCCGGATCCGGCGGGAACGGCTGCGAGGAGAATAAGACGATCTGGGTCGGCGACCTCCAGTACTGGATGGACGAGAACTACCTCCACAACTGCTTCGGCCCCAGCGGCGAGGTTCGTGTTCTCTCCCGATCCGGACTTGTCCGTACTAGATCTCGCGAATACAGTAAGATTCGCCCCATTCCTTTGTCCTGATTCATGTGTCGTGCCATCAAATTGCCATGAAAGCGTATATTTTGTGCTTTGTTGTCGCTTGATGCGAATAAAAGGCGATCCTTCTATAATTAGCCGTGAAAAGTTGCTCAAGGCGCCAACTTTAAGGCCATTCAATACAGTACGGATGGAATGCTCTTCTTTGAATGGCTATTACTTCCATAGCTGCGAGCCATTTCTTCTTTCTGAATTGTAATAACAAACAAAATAGCATTATTCTTTGCGATGCTAGCTTCCAAAGGTGCCGACTTTGGGGATTTATACTAGTAGTAGTTTGGTTAGTACTCGTTTGGAGGAAACGGTCTTGACACGTACTATAATTTAATGAACATTGTGAATGAGCTGAGCTAGTTATTGCATTTTGGTGATTACGGAATAAGTAAACAGTTGGAGGGGTGAAAGGAAGCCATAATGAAAGCCTTTACCAATTACGACTATCTTTTATTGGGAGGTTTGCTTACTGACGTGGACAGGAATTGGGAAAGGTGGCAAGTACTTTGTCTGGAAGATGGTTAACGAAGAAAGCAAGTTGTACGCGTTATTGTGTTTGTACAATTTTCCAGAACTATCCTTCACGCACATAAACAATGATAGGTTCATTAAAAGACATAATGAATGTTAACCATTCATGGGTTCATCTCCCCCCCCCCCCCCCCCCTAAATCATTAAATCATTGCGTATTTCTTCTCTTATCCAACTACTAGTTACTCACCTTTTTCTCTACATCTGCTTCATAGGTGGTAACAATAAAAGTTATCCGCAATAGGCAAACTGGACAATCAGAGGGATATGGTTTTGTAGAGTTCTTTTCCCATGCATCAGCAGACAAAGCTCTTCAGAATTTTACTGGTCATGTGATGCCCAACACTGATCGAGCCTTTAAGTTGAACTGGGCATCCTATAGCATGGGTGAAAAGCGATCAGAAGTTGTCTCTGATCACTCAATTTTTGTTGGTGATTTAGCTGCTGATGTTACTGATGAAATGTTGATGGAGCTTTTTGCTAGCAAGTATCGCTCCGTCAAAGGAGCTAAAGTTATCATTGATGCAAACACAGGCCGTTCTAGGGGCTATGGATTTGTTAGATTTGGAGATGATACTGACAAAGCTCATGCAATGACTGAAATGAACGGTGTTTATTGCTCTACTAGACCGATTCGCGTAGGACCTGCAACGCCTAGAAGAACCTCTGGTATGCCCCTTCTTCGCTGTTGTTCTGCAGCCCTAAACTGTACAACCTTCTTTTTGGTAGTTCGTGGATTGTCTTGTATTTTTTGTACAAATGCTTTAACTTGCACTAAATTTGACTCATTTTATGGCCACATTGTACCTACCATTACTATCACTATTTGTCTTGGAAAAATCTACTCATACCTTGTATGACCCTGATGTTGTCGTAGTGTTCTCCTATTACTCCCTCTGTCCTACAATATATAGGATTGTTTTTCAAGCTATGTATATTGTGGGACGGAGGGAGTAGGTTTTTCAGTACACATCCTGTTTTTGATGAAGGAAGTTACTGATCATCTATCTGTACTTGTTTTGCCTTTCTGGACTATGTACATGACCTGTGTAGATTAACAGATAGTATCAAACAAACAAATCCACTTCCACTGCAGTGCTAGTTTTCCTACTGCCTGTAGCGGCGCTAGTTCTACTGCTTCAATTGCTGCAAGTCCTTATATTCATATATGGAGCATGTCATGTATTCTGCTTCTTTGTTAAGGGCAATATGGAATTGGTTATTTTCTCATACGAGATCCGTATAGGTTTAATCCCTTGTTGCGCAACTTAATGACTATTAACTTCAGGTGATTCTGGTTCCTCAACACCTGGTCATTCAGATGGTGATTCAAATAACAGAACGGTGTGTATACTGGTGTTTCCATAGTGTTTGTTAACCTTGTAGCTTCTTAGTTTCTAATCTGAAATTCTCAACCTGCTTTAGGTATATGTTGGTGGGCTCGACCCAAATGTTAGTGAAGACGAGCTGAGGAAATCATTTGCCAAATATGGTGATGTTGCCTCTGTCAAAATTCCTCTAGGGAAGCAGTGTGGCTTTGTTCAGTATGTCAACAGGTACGTTTCTGAAGCTCTTGCGTGTTTTACTGGTTATTTCTATGTAACTTACAAGCTATACTTTTATTTGTGCCACTGTTTTTAGAACTGACGCAGAAGAAGCACTGCAAGGATTGAATGGGGCTGTCATTGGAAAGCAGGCAGTTCGCCTTTCGTGGGGCCGCAGCCCATCACACAAACAGGTTGGCCATGTGCCTCTTAACTGTTTCCTTCTTTGATCGTTCCTTGCTATAGTATGAGTTTGCATTGAACCAATCATCTTGGTAAAAGTATAATGGCCACTATGTTTGAAAACTCTTAAGTTACGTTTGGAAAATTTGGCAGTAACCTATGGATGACTATAAATTTGGATGCACTATAGCAAATTAGCCTTGCAAGATAATTTTCATATATGATATTATCTTTTCCTATATGATATCCCATGAAAGGCTACTTTGTTGTGTCCATGTTTAATTGATTTATGACTAATACGAACTAGCACTGACTTGATGATGTGGGAATTGAAACGTTCCTGCTATAATGGATCTGTTCCTTGTCCCGTATGCTAGCAATTATTCCAACACAATTATTTTGTATAGTTGCAGCCTTACGCTTGGTAGTAGTTTCTAGTCTAATGCCAAATAAACTTTGAACATGCAGACTGGTTTAATCCTGTTTAGTTCAGCTCTCATTTTGCAAACCTAGTTTTGGTACAACTAAGCAACCAAGCTTCCTATCCTCTCATTTAGCCTGTGATCTGTTTTACATACCTTGCGTGCTGTGTGGCTATGTATAAAGGGCAATGCCATGATTGTGTAATATGCCCTGTGGCCCCTCTGTAGCCTGCATTTTGAGGGTGCTTGTTGACTGAATGCCATGCCTTCATGGAAAACGTTTGAGCTCAGAGATAGCAGATAAGTCATCACTCTGTTGTTAAATAAAAATGTTGAGACCAGCCTAGACCAGCCCTTGGCGGTATTTTTCTGATAGAAGGAAATGGCCTGAGCCACCTGCGGAGTGTAGGAAGACAACCAAGCGATGCTCGGTTCTCACTTCATTGTTAAATCAGACATCTGTATAGGGAATTAGTCACAAGGGGTCTTCTATCTCTTACCACCCAATATAGATAACTTTGAATGATTTACTATTTGCTTTTCAAAAGTCTCATTCGGCACACTTGTGCGTAACATGAGCAAACATTAGCACAGCACTGGTCCTTGAAATTTTAAAATAGACCGTGCAATTGTTCTTTTCCTGCAGCTAAGACAGGTTGCCTTTGCTACCCCTCATCATAGTGCTTGTTAACTCTTTGTTTCTGTCAACTGTATATAGAATCTGTTGATTTTAAAGGTATTTGTCTTTTGGATTCCATGATGCTAATCCACTGTTTTCTTGTTTTCAGTCTAGGGGCGATTCCGGCAACAGGAGGAACAATAACAACATGTACTATGGTACGCCGTTCTATGGCGGGTACGGCTACGCGTCCCCCGTGCCGCACCCCAACATGTACGCCCCTGCGTATGGAGCCTACCCCTTCTACGGTAACCAGCAGCTGGTGAGCTAGAGAGAGAAAGAGCTTCGTCCCACTCCCTCCGATGGGGAACAAGGTTTTGATCCGGTGAGAGCATAGCAGCGTCAGAAGAGAGAGTGAGAGAGAGAGAGAGAGAAAGAGAGAGAGAGAGATTATATAGATCGTCCTAAAGTAAGAGGGTGAGACAGGTTATTAAAGAGTGAAAGAAACGAGTGGTGTCTGTACTCTGTAGCGTCTGTTGTGTGTGTGTGTGTGTGTTGCAAGAACTAGAAGAGCCTCTAGGCTTGTAGACACGGTCGGAGCGTCATGGATGTTGATTCATTCAAGAAATTTTGACTTGCTTAATAAGTTACAACACTGTTTGTGCCTTACATTTGTTTTTATCTCTTTTGGGTCTCTCACTGCTGCTGCCATTTTTTTAGACTAGTATATTATGCTTTCTTGGTCTTGTATCTTTTGAGTTTCATTGCAACATTGTGTGTTCGGCTTATTCGTTTTTGAGATGCTACCTCCGTCCTCTTTGTATTTTGTGTCAAATTTTGATCATAGATTGAACTAACAAAATGTTTGAACTAACAAAATGTTTATGCATGTCATTAAAAATTAAAAAATATAAACTTTTTTTGTTTTTTTTTCTCAAATGCTCTGCGCGATCCCATTGAGTAGGGCACCTTTCCCAGCCTGCCCTTCCCTTTTCGCTTCGCTAGCAATTAATCCCCTTAATTGGGGCAACTTCCTAGTTTGCATGCAGGGACATAAGGCCACTTTCAATGCATTGATGCTTAGATAAAGTGCTATGCATATTAAAAAGTTTAGCAACTAAGACTAGTCATAATGGGGAGTAACTTAAAGTAATAATATGCATATGTTACTAATCTATATTACTATCTTCACAGTGGGTAGTAAAATATGTGTTATGCAATGCATCACTTCATTTATTAGGTTGTAGACTCATTTTTTTTATATGTGTGATATTATAGTAACTAGCTATGTTACCACAACCACATACTTCCCTTTCTTCATTAAATACATGGCACATCACCTATTTTGTCTAGATAAGCGTGATGTTATCACCTATGTTACTCCCACTATGGGTAGTCTAATGTCCACAATGCATAGGTGCTTTACTTGTTGGTGCTAAGCTCCCCTTGTTTCATGCATTGGTGGGTTTCTTTCGTTTAATTGCTTTTGCCTAGGTTCATGTGCTTGGCATTGGTTTTTTCTGGGATCACCAAACTCACCTCTCTCCTCTTTATTACCTTGCCACATCAGATTTTTTTACCTACATGGTAGCCTTAGCACATGTACAAGATGAAATATTGGGGAGGTCCTAAGTGGAGGAGAGAGAGAGATTACGTGTGACATGCATGGAGGGATTCGAGGCGACTAGTACTCTAACCCACGCAAAAGTAGGGGCAAAATTTTTTCTTTGCGAGATAAACTTCCGTCTATTCATCTTCAATCATGATAGTACAACAAACACTAGAAATGATAAAAATTACATCCAAGATTCGTAGACCATCTAGCGACGACTACAAGCACTGAAGCGAGCCGAAGGCGCGCCGCTGTCATCGCCCTTCCCTCGCTGGAGCCGGGTAAACCTTGTTGTAGTAGACAGTCGGAAAGTCGTCGTACTAAGGCCCCGTAGAACCAACACCAGAATAGCAACCGTTGCCGATGAAGAGTGTAGATAAGAAGGATCTAACCTGAAGACACACGAACAAAGACGGACGCCGAACAGATCCGAGCAAATCCACCAGAGACAGATCCACCTGAGACACACCTCCACACGCCCACCGATGATGCTAGACGCATCATTGGAACGGAGACTAGGCGGAGAGACCTTTATGTTGGGGAACGTAGTAATTTCAAAATTTTCCTACGCACACGCAAGATCATGGTGATGCATAGCAACGAGAGGGGAGAGTGTTGTCCACGTACCCTCGTAGACCGAAAGCGGAAGCGTTAGCACAACGCGGTTGATGTAGTCGTACGTCTTCACGGCCCGACCGATCAAGCACCGAAACTACGGCACCTCCGAGTTCTAGCACACGTTCAGCTCGATGACGATCCCCAGACTCCGATCCAGCAGAATGTCGGGGAAGAGTTCTGTCAGCACGACGATGTGGTAACGATCTTGATGTTCTACTGTCGCAGGGCTTCGCCTAAGCACCACTACAATATTATCAAGGACTATGGTGGAGGGAGGCACCGCACACGGCTAAGAGATCAATGATCAACTGTTGTGTCTATGGGGTGCCCCCTACCCCCGTATATAAAAGAGCAAGGGAGGGAGGCAGCCGGCCTAGGAGGAGGGCGCGCCAAGGGGGGAGTCCTACTCCCACCGGAAGTAGGACTCCTCCTTCCCTTGTTGGAGTAGGAGAGAAGGAAAGAGGGGGAGAGGAACAAGGAAAAGTGGGCTGCACCCCTTGTCCAATTCGGACCAGAGGGGGGGCGCGCGCCTCCTTCCTTTTGGCCTCTCTCCTCTATTCCCGTATAGCCCAATAAGACCCATATACTCCCCGGCGAATTCCCGTAACTCTTCGGTACTCCGAAAAATACCCGAATCACTCGGAACCTTTCCGATATCCGAATATAGTCGTCTAATATATCGATCTTTACGTCTCGACCATTTCGAGACTCCTCGTCATGTCCCCGATCTCATCCGGGACTCCGAACTCCTTCGGTACATCAAAACTCATAAACTCATAATATAACTGTCATCGAAACCTTAAGCGTATCTGGATGCTCAATAGCGGAACCTTAAACCTATGGGTTCGAGAACAATGTAGACATGACCGAGAATTGTCTCCGGTAAATAACCAATAGCGGAACCTGGATGCTCATATTGGCTCCCACATATTCTACGAAGATCTTTATCGGTCAGACCGCATAACAACATACGTTGTTCCCTTTGTCATCGGTATGTTACTTGCCCGAGATTTGATCGTCGGTATCTCAATACCTAGTTCAATCTCATTATCGGCAAGTCTCTTTACTCGTTCCGAATACATCATCCTGCAACTAACTCATTAGTTGCAATGCTTGCAAGGCTTAAGTGATGTGCATTACCGAGAGGACCCAGAGATACCTCTCCGATAATCGGAGTGACAAATCCTAATCTCGAAATACGCCAACCCAACAAGTACCTTCGGAGACACCTGTAGAGCACCTTTATAATCACCCAGTTACGTTGTGACGTTTGGTAGCACACAAAGTGTTCCTCCAGTAAACAAGAATTGCATAATCTCATAGTCATAGGAACATGTATAAGACATGAAGAAAGCAATAGCAACAAACTAAACGATCGGGTGCTAAGCTAACGGAATGGGTCAAGTAAATCACATCATTCTCCTAATGATGTGATCCCGTTAATCAAATAACAACTCTTTTGTTTATGGTTAGGAAACATAACCATCTTTGATCAACGAGCTAGTCAAGTAGAGGCATACTAGTGACACTTTGTTTGTCTATGTATTCACACAAGTATTATGTTTCCAGTTAATACAATTCCAGCATGAATAATAAACATTTATCATGATATAAGGAAATAAATAATAACTTTATTATTGCCTCTAGGGCATATTTCCTTCAGTCTCCCACTTGCACTAGAGTCAATAATCTAGTTCACATCGCCATGTGATTTAATAGCAATAGTTCACATCACCATGTGATTAATTAACACCCATAGTTCACATCGACATGTGACCAACACCCAAAGGGTTTACTAGAGTCAATAATCTAGTTCACATCGCTATGTGATTAACACCCAAAGAGTACCAAGGTGTGATCATGTTTTGCTTGTGAGAGAAGTTTAGTCAACGGGTCTGCCACATTCAGATCCGTAAGTATTTTGCAAATTTCTATGTCAACAATGCTCTGCACGGAGCTACTCTAGCTAATTGCTCCCACTTTCAATATGTATCCAGATTGAGATTTAGAGTCATCTGGATCAGTGTTAAAATTTGCATCAACGTAACCCTTTACGACGAACCTTTTTGTCACCTCCATAATCAAGAAACATATCCTTATTCCACTAAGGATAATTTTGACCGCTGTCTAGTGATCTACTCCTAGATCACTATTGTACTCCCTTGCCAAACTCAGGGCAGGGTATACAATAGGTCTGGTACACAGCATGACATACTTTATAGAACCTATGGCTGAGGCATAGGGAATGGCTTTCATTTTCTCTCTATCTTTTGCCGTGGTCGGGTTTTGAGTCTTACTCAACTTCGCACCTTGTAACACAGGCAAGAACTCCTTCTTTGACTGTTTCATTTTGAACTACTTCAAAATCATGTCAAGGTATGTACTCATTGAAAAACTTATCAAGTGTCTTGACCTATCTCTATAGATCTTGATGCTCAATATGTAAGCAGCTTCACCGAGGTCTTTCTTTGAAAAACTCCTTTCAAACATTCCTTTATGCTTTGCAGAATAATTCTACATTATCTCCGATCAACAATATGTCATTCACATATACTTATCAGAAATGTTGTAGTGCTCCCACTCACTTTCTTGTAAATACAGAATTCACCGCAAGTCTGTATAAAACTATATGCTTTGATCAACTTATCAAAGCGTATATTTCAACTCCGAGATGCTTGCACCAGTCCATAGATGGATCGCTGGAGCTTGCATATTTTGTCAGTACCTTTAGGATTGAAAAAACCTTCTGGTTGCATCATATACAACTCTTCTTTAATAAATCCATTAAGGAATGCAATTTTGTTTATCCATTTGCCAGATTTCATAAAATGCGGCAATTGCTAACATGATTCGGACAGACTTAAGCATAGATACGAGTGAGAAACTCTCATCGTAGTCAACACCTTGAACTTGTCGAAAACCTTTTTACGACAATTCTAGCTTTGTAGATAGTAACACTAATATCAGCGTCCGTCTTCCTTTTGAAGATCCATTTAATCTCAATGGCTCGCCGATCATTGGGCAAGTCAATCAAAGTCCATACTTTGTTCTCATACATGGATCTCATCTCAGATTTCATGGCCTCAAGCCATTTCGCGGAATCTGGGCTCATCATCGCTTCCTCATAGTTCGTAGGCTCATCATGGTCAAGTAACATGACCTCTAGAACAGGATTACCGTCCCACTCTGGTGCGAATCTCACTCTGGTTTACCTACGAGGTTTCGATAGTAACTTGATCTGAAGTTATGTGATCATCATCATTAGCTTCCTCACTAATTGGTGTAGTAGTCACAGGAACAGATTTCTATGATGAACTACTTTCCAATAAGGGAGTAGGTACAGTTACCTCATCAAGTTCTACTTTCCTCCCACTCACTTCTTTCGAGAGAAACTCCTTCTCTAGAAAGGATCCATTCTCAGCAATGAATATCTTGCCTTCGGATCTGTGATAGAAGGTGTACCCAACATTTTCTTTTGGGTATCCTATGAAGACGCACTTCTTCGATTTGGGTTTAAGCTTATCAGGTTGAAACTTTTTCACATAAGCAATGCAACCTCAAACTTTAAGAAACGACAGCTTAGGTTTCTTGCCAAACCATAGTTCATACAGTGTCGTATCAATGGATTTAGATGGTGCCCTATTTAACGTGAATGCAGCTATCTCTAATGCATAACCCCAAAACGATAGCGGTAAATCAGTAAGAGACGTCATAGATCGCACCATATATAATAAAGTACGGTTACGACATTTCAGACACACCATTACACTGTGGTGTTCCAGATGGCGTGAGTAGTGAAACTATTTCACAATGTTTTAACTGAAGACCAAACTCGTAACTCAAATATTTTCCTTCTGCGATCATATCGTAAAAACTTTTATTTTTGTTACGATGATTCTCCACTTCACTCTGAAATTCTTCGAACTTTTCAAATGTTTCAGATTTGTGTTTCATCAAGTAGATATACTCATATCTGCTCAAATTATCTGTGAAGATCAAAAAATAATGATACCTGCCGCGAGCCTCAATATTCATCCGACCACATACATCAGTATGTATGATTTCCAACAAAGCTGTTGCTTGCTCCATTGTTTCGGAGAACGGAGTCTTAGTCATCTTGCCCATGAGCATGGTTCGCAAGCATCAGTTGATTCATAATCAAGTGATTCCAAAAGCCCATCAGCATGGATTTTCTTCATGCGTTTTACACCAATATGACCTAAATAAGTTGCACTATCATTATTAACTTTTCATCTTTTGGTTTCAATATTATGAATATGTGTATCACTACGATCGAGATCCAATGAACCATTTTCATTGGGTGTGTAACCATATAAGGTTTTATTCATGTAAACAGAACAACAATTTATTCTCTTACTTAAATGAATAACCGTATTGCAATAAACATGATCAAATCATATTCCATGCTCAACGCAAACATCAAATGATACTTATTTTAGTTCAACACTTAATCCCGAAAGTATAGGAAGTGTGCGATGATGATCATATCAATCTTGGAACCACTTCAACACACATTGTCACTTCACCTTAACTTAGTCTCTGTTCATTCTACAAACTCTCGTTTCGAGTTACTACTCTTAGCAACTGGAACAGTATCAAATACCGAGGGGTTGCTACGAACACTAGTAAAATACACATCAAATATGTATATCAATATACCTTTTTTCACTTTGCCATCTTCTTATCGCCAAATACTTGGGGTAGTTCCGCTTCCAATGACCAGTCCCTTTGCAGTAGAAGCACTCAGTGTCAGGCTTCGGTCCAGACTTGGGTTTTTCACTTGAGCAGCAACTTGCTTGCCGTTCTTCTTGAAGTCCCCATTTCTTCCCTTTGTCCCTTTATTTTGAAACTAGTGGTTTTGTTACATCAACACTTGATACTTTTTCTTGATTTCTACCTTCGTCGATTTAAGCATCACGAAGAGCTTGGGAATCGTTTCCGTTATCCCTTGCATATTATAGTTCATCATGAAGTTCTACTAAACTTGGTGATGGTGACTAGAGAATTCTGTCAATCACTATTATCTGGAAGATTAACTCCACTTTTGATCAAGCGATTTGTAGTACCCAGACCAATCTGAGCAACATGCTCACTGCTTGAGCTTATTCTCCTCCATCTTTTTAGCTATAGGAACTTGTTGGAGACTTCATATCCTCCCAACTCGGGTATTTGCTTGAAATATTACTTCAAACTCCTGGAAACATCTCATATGTTCCATGACGTTAAAAAACGCCTTTGAAGTCCCGATTTCTAAGCGTAAAGCATGATGCACTAAACTATCAAGTAGTCATTCATATTGAGCTAGCCAAACGTTCAAACGTTTGCATCTGCTCCTGCAATAGGTCTGTCACCTAGCGGTGCATCAAGGACATATTCTTCTGTGCAGCAATGAGGATAATCCTTAGATCACGGATCCAATCCGCATCATTGCTACTAACATTTTTCAACTTAGTTTTCTCTAGGAACATATAAAAATTAAATGGGGAGCAACATCGCGAGCTATTGATCTACAACATAGATATGCTAATACTATCAGGACTAAGTTCATGATAAATTAAAGTTCAATTAAACATATTACTTAAGAAGTCCCACTTAGATAGACATCCCTCTAATCATCTAAGTGATCACGTGATCCAAATCAACTAAACCATAACCGATCATCACGTGAAATGGAATAGCTTTCAATGGTGAACATCATTATGTTGATCATATCTACTATATGATTCACGCTCGACCTTTCGGTCTCAGTGTTCCGAGGCCATATCTGCATATGCTAGGCTCGTTAAGTTTAACCTGAGTATTCTGCGTGTGCAAAACTGGCTTGCACCCGTTGTAGATGGACGTAGAGCTTATCACACCCGATCATCACGTGGTGTCTGGGCACGACAAACTTTGGCAACGATGCATACTCAAGGAGAACACTTTTATCTTGAAATTTAGTGAGAGATCATGTTATAATGCTACCGTCAAACAAAGCAAGATAAGATGCATAAAAGATAAACATCACATGCAATCAATATAAGTGATATGATATGGCCATCATCATCTTGTGCTTGCGATCTCCATCTCCGAAGCACCGTCATGATCACCATCGTCACCGGCGCGACACCTTGATCACCATCGTAGCATCGTTGTCGTCTCACAAATCTTATGCTTCCATGACTGTCGCTACCGCTTAGTGATAAAGTAAAGCATTAAAGCGCAATTGCATTGCATACAATAAAGCGACAACCATATGGCTCCTGCCAGTTGCCGATAACTCGGTTACAAAACATGATCATCTCATACAATAAAATTTAGCATCATGTCTTGACCATATCACATCACAACATGCCCTGCAAAACAAGTTAGACGTCCTCTACTTTGTTGTTGCAAATTTTACGTGGCTGCTACGGGCTGAGCAAGAACCGTTCTTACCTACGCATCAAAACCACAACGATAGTTTGTCAAGTTGGTGTTGTTTTAACCTTCGCAAGGACCGGGCATAGCCACACTCGGTTCAACTAAAGTTGGAGAAACTGACACCCGCCAGCCACCTGTGTGCAAAGCACGTCGGTAGAACCAGTCTCGCGTAAGCGTACGCGTAATGTCGGTCCGGGCCGCTTCATCCAACAATATCGCCGAACCAAAGTGTGACATGCTGGTAAGCAGTATAACTTATATCACCCACAACTCACTTGTGTTCTACTCGTGCACAACATCAACGCATAAAACCTAGGCTCGGATGCCATTGTTGGGGAACGTAGTAATTTCAAAATTTTCCTACGCACACGTAAGATCATGGTGATGCATAGCAACGAGAAGGGAGAGTGTTGTCCACGTACCCTCGTAGACCGAAAGCGGAAGCGTTAGCACAACGCGGTTGATGTAGTCGTACGTCTTCACGGCCCGACCGATCAAGCACCGAAACTACGACACCTCCGAGTTCTAGCACACGTTCAGCTCGATGACGATCCCCAGACTTCGATCCAGCAAAATGTCGGGGAAGAGTTCCGTCAGCACGACGGCATGGTGACGATCTTGATGTTCTACTGTCGCAGGGCTTCGCCTAAGCACCACTACAATATTATCGAGGACTATGGTGGAGGGGGGCACCGCACATGGCTAAGAGATCAATGATCAACTGTTGTGTCTATGGGGTGCCCCCTACCCCCGTATATAAAGGAGCAAGGGAGGGAGGCGGCCGGCCTAGGAGGAGGGCGCGTCAAGGGGGGAGTCCTGCTCCCACCGGGAGTAGGGCTCCTCCTTCCCTTGTTGGAGTAGGAGTGAAGGAAAAAGGGGGGGAGGAACAAGGAAAAGTGGGCTGCACCCCTTGTCCAATTCGGACCAGAGGGGGGGCGCGTGCCTCCTTCCTTTTGGCCTCTCTCCTCTATTCCCGTATGGCCCAATAAGGCCCATATACTCCCCGGCGAATTCCCGTAACTCTCCGGTACTCCAAAAAATACCCGAATCACTCGGAACCTTTCCGATGTCCGAATATAGTCGTCCAATATATTGATCTTTACGTCTCGACCATTTCGAGACTCCTCGTCATGTCCCCGATCTCATCCGGGACTCCGAACTCCTTCGGTACATCAAAACTCATAAACTCATAATATAACTGTCATCGAAACCTTAAGCGTGCTGACCCTATGGGTTCAAGAACAATGTAGACATGACCGAGACACGTCTCCGGTAAATAACCAATAGCGGAACCTGGATGCTCATATTGGCTCCCACATATTCTACGAAGATCTTTATCGGTCAGACCGCATAACAACATACGTTGTTCCCTTTGTCATCGGTATGTTACTTGCCCGAGATTCGATCGTCGGTATCTCAATACCTAGTTCAATATCATTACCAGAAAGTCTCTTTACTCGTTCCGTAATACATCATCCTGCAACTAACTCATTAGTTGCAATGCTTGCAAGCTTGCAAGGCTTAAGTGATGTGCATTACTGAGAGGGCCCAGAGATACCTCTCTGACAATCGGAGTGACAAATCCTAATCTCGAAATATGCCAACCCAACAAGTACCTTCGGAGACACCTGTAGAGCACCTTTATAATCACCCAGTTACGTTGTGACGTTTGGTAGCACACAAAGTGTTCCTCCGGTAAACAAGAGTTGCATAATCTCATAGTCATAGGAACATGTATAAGTCATGAAGAAAGCAATAGCAACAAACTAAACGATCAAGTGCTATGCTAATGGAATGGGTCAAGTCAATCACATCATTCTCCTAATGATGTGATCCCATTAATCAAATGACAACTCATGTCTATGGTTAGGAAACATAACCATCTTTGATCAACGAGCTAGTCAAGTAGAGGCATACTAGTGACACTCTGTTTGTCTATGTATTCACACATGTATTATGTTTCCGGTTAATACAATTCTAGCATGAATAATAAACATTTATCATGATATAAGGAAATAAATAATAACTTTATTATTGCCTCTAGGGCATATTTCCTTCACTTTATTCCATCTTCAGGGAGTAGCCGCCGTCTCGCCTTCCTGAGTAGGACACAACCCTAACAAATCTCAAAAAAGGATCTAAAAAGGAGCCCTCCCACCGGCAAGGGCCGGGATCCACTCCGTCCCCATGGCCCTAAGGCCACGGTAGACGGGGCGGACTGACGCCGGGGCGGGCGGGAGGCAGAGAAACCCTACTTTTTTGGGTAGGAGGCGGCTTGATGTGACTTCTCGTAAAACAATAGAATTTCGAACGGGCCTCTCCTTGGTATGCGAGCGACGAGTTATGCGCAAAGTAAAAAAGAACAAAGAGAGTATCATTGGCAAGGGTTCGCAAGTGTTGTTCTGGAGGGATCATTGGATCAATGGATCTAACGTCAGCGAGATCGCGCCACTCCTCATTCGCAAAGTCAGGAAACAAGTGGTGAATAGGAGGAAGGTCAATGAAGCGCTTCACTTCGATGCTTGGACCTAGGATATTATGGGTGAATTGAACACGGAGGAGCTGCTCCAGTTCATAAGAATGTGGGAGATAATGCTCCAAATGGAGTTGAGGCCAAACATGGAGGACGTCTTGATCTGGCAGTGGGAGGCTAGCGGCACTTATTCGGCAAAATCGGCCTACAAGATGATGTGCCATGGAGGCATTCGGTTTCAATGCGCTTCGGCAGTTTGGCGATGTTGGGCTACGCCAACGTGTAAGATCTTCATGTGGCTAGCCCTATAACATAGGATTTGGACATCTGACCATAGGCACAGACACGGAATACAAGAGCATAGTTCGCCTTGCTTTCTGTGTGAGCAGGAGGAGGACACGGTGGAGCACCTTCTCGTACAATGTGTGTATGCCAGGCAAGTATGGTTTCCCTGTTTCAGGAGACTTGGCATCGACACTGAGCTCACGCCTACCAGGGATCATACATTGGGTGATTGGTGGATGGCCTCCAGGAAGCGCATCAACAAGAGAGATCGCAAAGGTTTCGATACCCTTTGCACGTCGGCATGTAGGAACATTTGGAAACAGAGGAACGATAGAGTCTTTCGCGACAGCACCACGGCCTTTGAAGTGGACGTAGCCGAGGCAGTTCACAAGGAATTATTTCTGTGGGCAGCAGCGCGAGGAAGAGGAGAACACAACGTCATAGAGTAGTTGCTTTGCGTGTGTGGAGTGGATGTGGTGATGACAGCCGTTTGTGGCTGGGCACCTGGGTATAACCTCTTGTAATTATTTCTTTCTCTTCTATAAAGCCAAGGTACGCATTTTACGTACTCTTAAAAAATATATGAGGGGATTAGTAAATCAGAACGAAGGTAGTACAATATACCTAAAGCTGGTGCGCTCACGCCGTGGCATCAGCTTATGGGAGTAGCGTAATTCAGGTGCAGGCATGTAGACATAACTGAGATTTTTTTTCCCGTAGGATTCAGCGAGGCATAATCTAATCTTGTTCTGGGATGATCCCCCTTGTTTCTATGTTGGACGGGAATGCCCGGTTTGGAAGATCCAAAAGAGGAGGATTCAGCGCATTCTCGCCGTGGCCTAGGCAAAATCTTCTTCTGGTCCTTGTTTCTTGGATGGGGAGTGCCCGTTTGGAAAGATCCAAAGGCGGGGAGGACGGCAGGGTGTGCAGGATGCTCGTCTTGCCATATTTTCCCAATGAATTAACAAGTGCTCCCACACGCTTTCAAAAGATCTCTCTCCGTAATTAGACTTGGACCAGGCGTGGTTGCCCTAGACTAGTGCAGATATCATGAGCTCAGTCACTCACCCCCTGACGCGGGATCAGAATCAGATCAAGCCACGAACCAGTTCACACCGCCTGTCTCGACGATAAGACGACGCCGACGTGGGTGGTGCGTGGTACTACTACTCACAAAGATAGCCATCGACGTCCCTTCGCGCCCAAGGAAGACCCGAACGAGTAAACCAAGTCCGAGTCTTCAAGTCAGTCTCCTCGGCTGCGTCTGCGTGCGTGCCTTTAATTTTTTGTCATCTCTTGTACGGCACACGAGCAGACCACGCGCATGCAGCAAACTCAAGACTTGTTTAGCGCAGGGATTAATTAATTCGTCAGAGGGCACGGGCGGATCCTACACGTCTTCGAGCCCGTCAGTTGCTTTCACTTTTGCCTCTTTCAGGGATTTTTGTTCCTGTGAATATGAATAATGGCCTGCTCCGGTGCCCAAAAGCTATGTACTGAACCTCACACTGATTTCTACTAATGGTAATAGCCTAATAGGAGCAATGCTTATATTTCTCTACGAAAAGGAAGAGGCCGATCGAAGAAGCGATCGTGCGTGCCAGCTTTGCTTATGCGCACTCGCCCCGGAACATTTTCCTCCCTTAGCTAGCGAGAGGTTTAATATTCCGCCTGGCGGGCGCGCGGATTTTATTCCGGAACAAAATATCCTCAATCTGTCGTGTCATCCTATCTGGTCGAAATGCAAGCCGAGAAATTCTGCACCGATGGACGGCTGCTTACACGTATAGTGCTCAGAGTTAATTAAGAAGCCCGGGTTTCTTTTCGCTGCACCAGCAGGATATGTTGATCTTTCAGCGAGTAGCATCAGGATGATATGTCGGCTCAGTCTTTTAGAAATGCTCATAGAGATAGGATATGCGTGTATATGCGTTCATAAAGGTGAGTATATGCGTGCCGCGTTGGCCCTGGACAAGGCGCCCGGTCGACGGCGGCCCTGGGACCTGGCGATGGTGTGCCGGCTGCTGTGGCTGTTGGGGCAGCGAGGCAGCTGGACCTGGTGGTGCTTGATGGTGGTTTGGCCACGCCGGCTCGCTCGAATCTGGCGTCATGGCCATGGGATGGGCGGCTAGGTGGTGGTCGGGTGGAGCGTGCGCAGCGCGGGGGCTGGCAGCACGGCAGCTGGCACGAAGGCTGCGCGTGGCCACCGGGTCGGCCTGCTCTGGTTCGGCCGGATCTAGCCAGCGGGCTGCGGGCGGCGCGTGGGATCATGTCGGTGCTCCGGGGATGGTACGCTGGGACGGAGGCGCGACGAGGTGGATGGCCGGGCATCATGGCTGGTTGTGCAGCGGTGTCCGGGCGGCGCTGCATTCCCTGGCCGTGAGGGCGGCGGGGCTATAGCGGGTTGATGCAGGCCTTGGTCTTCCCCGACTGGGGGTTGCAGTGGACTCGTCGGTTGGCGGCATGACGACATCCGGCTCCTCCCCTCTCCGCAGTGATGGCCCAAGGTGGTTGCCCTCCCTTCTAGTTTGCTACGCTCGGACGTTGATGGACATGGCCAAGGAGAAATCCAGCGCGGCTGCGGCTGCGGGCAACGGCGACGCTTGTTGACGCCGTCTCCTCCCTGGGGGCATTGTCATGGCTGAAGAAATATGCCCTAGAGGCAATAATAAAGTTAATATTTATTTCCTTATATCATGATAAATGTTTATTATTCATGCTAGAATTGTATTAACCGGAAACATAATACATGTGTGAATACATAGACAAACATAGTGTCACTAGTATGCCTCTACTTGACTAGCTCGTTGATCAAAGATGGTTATGTTTCCTAACCATAGACATGTGTTGTCATTTTATTAACGGGATCACATCATTATGAGAATGATGTGATTTACTTGACCCATTCCGTTAGCATAGCACTTGATCGTTTAGTTTGTTGCTATTGCTTTCTTCATGTCTTATACATGTTCCTATGACTATGAGATTATGCAACTACCGTTTGCCGGAGGAACACTTTGTGTGCTACCAAACGTCACAACGTAACTGGGTGATTATAAAGGAGCTCTACAGGTGTCTCCAAAGGTACATGTTGGGTTGGCATATTTCGAGATTAAGATTTGTCACTCCGATTGTCGGAGAGGTATCTCTGGGCCCTCTCGGTAATGCACATCACATAAGCCTTGCAAGCATTGCAACTAATGAGTTAGTTGCGAGATGATGTATTACAAAACGAGTAAAGAGACTTGCCGGTAACGAGATTGAACTAGGTATTGAGATACCGACGATCGAATCTCGGGCAAGTAACATACCGATGACAAAGGGAACAACGTATGTTGTTATGCGGTCTGACCGATAAAGATCTTCGTAGAATATGTGAGAGCCAATATGAGCATTCAGGTTCCGCTATTGGTTATTGACCGGAGACGTTCTCGGTCATGTCTACATTGTTCTCGAACCCATAGGGTCCGCACGCTTAAGGTTTCGATGACAGTTATATTATGAGTTTATGAGTTTTGATGTACCGAAGGAGTTCGGAGTCCCGGATGAGATCGAGGACATGACGAGGAGTCTCGAAATGGTCGAGACGTAAAGATCGATATATTGGACGACTATATTCGGACATCGGAAAGGTTCTGAGTGATTCGGGTATTTTCGGAGGTACCGGGGAGTTACCGGAATACGAGGAAGAAGCAATGGGCCTTAGTGGGCCTTAGTGGGAAGGACCAGGAGGTGGCGCGCGCCCTTCCCAAGCCCAGTCCGAATTGGACAAGGGGTTTGGGGCGCGGCCCCTCTCTCCCTTCCTTCCCCTCTTCCCCCTTCCCCCCCTTCTCCTAGTTGGACTAGGAAAGGAGGAAACCTACTCCAACTAGGAGTAGGAATCCTACTCCCTGGCGCGCCCCTCCTAGGGCCGGCCTCCTTCCCCTTGCTCCTTTATATACGGGGGCAGGGGGGCACCTCTAGACACACAAGTTGATCCTCGTGATCGTTTTCTTAGCCGTGTGCGGTGCCCCCTTCCACCATACTCCTCGATAATATTGTAGTGGTGCTTAGGCGAAGCCCTGCGTCGGTAGAACATCAAGATCGTCACCACGCTGTCGTGCTGATGGAACTCTTCCCTGACACTTTGCTGGATCGGAGTCCGGGGATCATCATCGAGCTGAACGTGTGCTAAAACTCGGAGGTGCCGTAGTTTCGGTGCTTGATCGGTTGGGTCGTGAAGATGTACGACTACATCAACCACGTTGTTATAACGCTTCCGCTTTCGGTCTACGAGGGTACGTAGATTACACTCTCCCCTCTCGTTGCTATGCAACACCATGATCTTGCGTGTGCGTGGGAAATTTTTGAAATTACTACGTTCCCCAACAGTGGCATCCGAGCCTAGGTTTTATGTGTTGATGTTATATGCACGAGTAGAACACAAGTGAGTTGTGGGCGATATAAGTCATACTGCTTACCAGCATGTCATACTTTGGTTCGGCGGTATTGTTGGATGAAGCGGCCCGGACCGACACTACGCGTACGCTTACACGAGACTAATTCTACCGACGTGCTTTGCACATAGGTGGCTGGCGGGTGTCAGTTTCTCCAACTTTAGTTGAACCGAGTGTGGCTACGCCCGGTCCTTGCGAAGGTTAAAACAACACCAACTTGACAAACTATCGTTGTGGTTTTGATGCGTAGGTAAGATTGGTTCTTGCTTAAGCCCGTAGCAGCCACATAAAACTTGCAACAACAAAGTAGAGGACGTCTAACTTGTTTTTGCAGGGCATGTTGTGATGTGATATGGTCAAGACATGATGCTAAATTTTATTGTATGAGATGATCATGTTTTGTAACCAAGTTATCGACAACTGGCAGGAGCCATATGGTTGTCGCTGATGAAGCTATGGACCTAGGGTAGGGTCATGGACCTGTCCTAACTGCCCTACCCAAGGACATCTCTAGAAGGAATCGCCTTTCAATCGACTTCAAGGTGTCCCACTCGACAGACTCGAAGACACTCGACCAACAAGCAATCGCTCGACCAAGACCCAACCACTCGACGGCCAGGAGACCTAAAGGCGCCCGTACGCTAACGGTCGGTCATTAAGTAGCTTTTATGATCATCATAGCACTTTATTACTAGCGTTACTAGAAACGCCCTGCTTTAATGTACATTGAACCCTTCGTAACGTGGGCTGGCCGGGGTCCTGGCGCACTCTATATAAGCCACCCCCTCCTCCGAGACAAGGGTTCGCACCTCTGTAACTCATACACACATAATCCAGTCGACCGCCTCCGGGCTCCGAGACGTAGGGCTTTTACTTCCTCCGAGAAGGGCCTGAACTCGTAAACCCTGCGTCCTTACAACCTCTCCATAGCTAAGACCTCGCCTCTCCATACTTACCCCCTACATTACTGTCAGACTTAGGACCACGACAGTTGGCGCCCACCATGGGGAAGTGTTTTAGCGTTTTGTTGGAGGAGTTGCGATCTTTTCCGACCCGAATCATCATGGTTTTCGACGGAGTTTTGGTGGAGAGCCGCGAGATCCGTCTCGGCGTGCTCACGTTCATCGCCGACGACTCCGCCTGGCTTCAAGAGGCTCCGCTCGACGTGGACGCACTCCCTGTCCGCGGGGCAACGCACTTTAGCACGTGCGTCCGCGGTGTTCTCCTGCGGCAACTGTCGACCCCCTACCGGTCGGCTCCTGCGTTGTCCTCCCTCCCCGTTTCCCGCCGGCGCAAGCGCTCCGGTCGGTCGAGACTTCAGCGGTGGGTGAGACACGCGGTGGCCCGTCAGTCGGCCATCCCTCAAGTCGCGGCGATCGAGCCCGATGAATCCCTCTACGGCCTGTTCGACTGGCTCCGAAGAGACTGCATCCGAGTGCGACAGCAGCGATCCGGGGGCAGAGGTTCTGATGGTCGACGGACCGCCCAGTCCCCCCGGTTTTACCCGCACCGACGGAGGCCCGGGAGGAGGCGACCTGTCGCGTCCCCATGAGGAGTATCTTCCCGAGCCTCTCATGTCGCTGCAGAGAGAAGAACTTCGCCGCCAGAATGTGGATGCGCTGCACACTTCTATCGTTGGAGAAACCCCCGAGGCTCGTGCCTTGGAGGACGCGCTCCTGGCAAACTTGGCCGAGCGCACTCGACTGGAGAACCTCCAGCGAGCACTCGACGAGCGGGCGCGACAACGGGTTCCCGAATCCAGTCGACGTCAGCTCTTCCTGCCCCCGCAGGTATATCGGACTCCGATTCAGAATTTAGCAGCTGCAGCCCGTATAGTGGAGTCGATTCAGCCTTCCCAGTCGGAGGCTGGCAGAGGCTTGTTGTAGATCAGAGCATTTCTCCGGGTAGCAGGAGATCAGAATTCCGCTGTTTCTCAGTCGCGGAACAGAATTCACAGCAGATCCGTTGCTGCGGACACAGTCCAGTCGACTCACAGCCCGAGATCGCCCCCGAGGCGTGAGGGACGTGGAGACCGGCATGACCAGTATGGGAACCATGAGCAGTATGATCACCGAGTCGATCGTGACGGTCGACGTCGAGTGCCCACACCTCCCCCGAGGAGCGGGTCGTATGTGCCTCGCCAGCAGGATGACAGGCGCCCTCATAGTGGTGGGCGAAGGATTCCAGTCGACCCCAGAGGGCCAGGCTTTGACGCGAGATCCATCCTCGTCCAAGGTCTGGTCGACAAGAACAGGGCTCACCAAGAAGGCCATGACAGAGATGCGCCAGCCAGCAGCAGAGTACATGTTTCGGGGCCAGAATGCTTTAGTAGAGCCATCAGGGCAGCTGTAATTCCTCCCAACTTCAGGTTGGCGGCTGGAGTCAGTAAGTTCACTGGCGAGTCCAAGCCCAATACTTGGCTTGAAGATTACCGAGTGGTCGTCCAGATTGGCGGCGGCAATGATGAAGTGGCCATGAAGCACCTGCCTCTCATGTTGGAGGGCTCGGCTAGAGCGTGGCTGAACCAGTTAGCGCCTAGCAGCATTTACACTTGGGAGGATCTCTCCCGAGTGTTCGTCACCACATTTGAAGGCACATGCAAGCAACCGGCAGGATTGACGGAACTGCGGTCCTGTGTGCAAAAGCCGAATGAAACTTTGAGGGATTACATCCAGAGATGGATCACGTTACATCACTCGGTGGAGAATGTGCCTGACCACCAAGCAGTTTGTGCCTTCAAGGAAGGCATCAAATACAGAGAACTGAATTTGAAATTCGGTCGAACCGGAGATATGTCCCTGAATCGGATGATGGAGATTGCCACCAAGTACGCTAACGGCGAAGATGAGGATGGACTCAGGAGTGGCAAACTCAAGTCAGTCGCCCAAGAAACCGGAGGCAATTCCAGTCGGAAACAGAAGCGGAAAGCCGAGCCAGCGGCTCCCGGGGAAGCCTTAGCTTTGGCCCAAGGAAAGTCTAAAGGGAAACCTAAAGAGCCTTGGAACCCCAAAAAGGTTAAAGACCAGGAGGGAAATGATGTGTTGGACTTACCGTGTCTTGTCCACACGAAGAAAGATGAAGAGGGTAATTTTATTTACCCGAAACATACCACTCGGCAGTGTCGACTCTTGATCCAGCAGTTCCAGGGCAAGCAGCCCAAGGGTAAGGAAAAGGAGTCAGACAAGGTCGAAGACAAAGAGGACAGTGATGACGGATACCCTCAAGTCAATTCCACCCTGATGATTTTTGCTGATGTTGAGAGCAAAAGTCGACTGAAAGTTATTAACCGAGAGGTGAACATGGTCGCTCCGGCGACACCTAGTTACCTGAAATGGTCTCAGACTGCCATAACATTCGACCAGTCCGACCACCTAACGCACATCGCCACCCCTGGGAGGCAAGCTTTGGTGGTCGATCCAGTTGTTGAAGGCACTCGACTGACCAAAGTCCTGATGGATGGTGGCAGTGGTTTGAACATATTATACGCTGAGACGTTGAAGGGGATGGGCATTCCGATGTCCAGACTCAGTGCCAGCAACATGAGTTTCCATGGAGTCATTCCTGGGAAGAAGGCTGAATCACTCGGCCAGATTGCTCTTGATGTGGTTTTCGGTGATTCCAAGAATTACCGCAAAGAAAGATTGACATTTGAAGTTGTAGACTTCCAGAGTGCCTATCACACTATTTTGGGCAGGCCGGCTTATGCACGCTTCATGGCCCGACCATGTTACGTGTATCTCAAATTGAAGATGCCTGGCCCCAAAGGTGTGATCACCATTACAGGCAATCGGAAGAAAGCGGAAGAATGTTTTCAGAAGGGTTCGAAGATCGCCGACGCACAGATGGCAGTGGTGGAGTTGCAGGAATACCAGAAGACTGCAGACCCGAGTGATCTGTTGCGAGCCAAGAAGCCCGCTACAGAATCAGCTTTCCAATCGACTGGCGACACGAAGACAGCTCACATCCACCCGACCGACCCCAGCGCCACCCCGACTCATATCTCGACAACACTCGACTCCAGATAGGAAGAAGCGCTCATCCAGTTCCTCCGTGAGAACTGGGACATCTTTGCGTGGAAACCTTCTGACATGCCAGGTGTTCCCAGGGAGCTGGCTGAGCAGCGCCTGAGAGTCGACTCAAAAGTAAAACCTGTCAAGGAACATCTTCGATGGTCCGCCGTCCAAAAAATAAAAGCTATTGGCGAAGAGGTAGCTCGGCTCTTAGCAGCGGAGTTCATCCGAGAGATCTACCACTCCGAGTGGCTCGCCAACGTTGTCATGGTCCCCAAGAAGGACAAGTCACTTCGCATGTGCATTGACTTTAAACATATCAATCGGGCCTGCCCGAAAGATCATTTTCCTCTCCCCCGCATCGACCAGATAGTCGACTCGACTGCGGGATGTGAGCGGCTGTCTTTCTTAGACGCCTATTCCGGGTACCATCAGATCCGTCTGTATGGACCTGACGAGATCAAGACAGCTTTCATCACTCCATTCGGGTGCTTCTGTTATGTTACCATGCCGTTCGGCCTCAAGAATGCTGGAGCCACATTCATGAGGATGATTCAGAAGTGTTTACTCACTCAAATCAGTCGGAACGTGGAAGCATACATGGATGATATTGTGGTCAAGTCACGGAAGGGTTCCGACCTGCTGACTGACCTTGCTGAAACCTTTGCCAACCTCAGGAGGTATGATATCAAGCTTAATCCATCAAAGTGTACATTCGGAGTCCCTGGCGGAAAGTTACTCGGCTTTCTCATTTCCGAACGGGGAATCGATGCCAATCCAGAAAAAGTTGGCACTATACTCCGAATGAAAAGCCCTGTGCGAGTGCACGACGTCCAGAAGCTTACTGGTTGTTTGGCCGCCCTAAGTCGATTCATATCTCGTCTCGGTGAAAAGGCATTACCTCTTTACCGATTGATGAAGAAGTCCGACAAGTTCGAGTGGACTCCCGAAGCTGATGCAGCGTTTGCAGAGCTCAAAGCTCTGCTCTCCACCCAGCCGGTGCTTGCTGCCCCAATCAGCAAAGAGCCTTTGCTGCTTTACATTGCAGCCACAGGACAAGTCGTCAGTATGGTACTTACGGTCGAGCGGGAGGAAGAAGGGAAAACCTTCAAAGTTCAGCGACCAGTATATTATATTTCTGAAGTCTTGACCCCATCGAAGCAAAGATATCCTCACTATCAGAAGCTTGTATATGGGATCTATATGACCACCAAGAAAGTTGCTCACTACTTCTCTGATCATTCCATTACAGTCGTCAGCGACGCTCCATTATCAAAGATCCTGCATAATAGGGATGCAACTGGTCGAGTGGCAAAATGGGCGATTGAACTCCTTCCCCTTGATATCAAGTTTGAGGCAAAGAAAGCTATCAAGTCCCAAGCAATCACAGATTTCGTCGCCGAGTGGATTGAACAGCAGCTGCCGACTCAGATTCACTCGGAGCATTGGACTATGTTTTTCGACGGCTCCAAGATGCTGAGTGGTTCCGGCGCCGGAGTGGTGTTGGTCTCCCCCAGAGGAGATAAACTCAAATATGTTCTTCAAATCCATTTGATTCCTCCAATAACGAGGCAGAATATGAAGCACTTTTATATGGGTTGCGCATGGCCATCTCACTCGGTGTCCGTCGCCTCATGGTCTATGGCGACTCAGATTTGGTGGTTAATCAAGTGATGAAGGAGTGGGATGTCAGAAGTCCAGCCATGACTGGTTATTGCAATGTAGTGAGAAAGCTGGAGAAGAAATTCGAGGGGTTAGAGCTTCATCACATACCCCGACTGAAAAATCAAGCAGCTGATGATTTGGCAAAAATAGGTTCCAAAAGAGAAGCCATTCCCAGCAATGTGTTTTTGGAACACATCCACACACCATCAGTCCAGGAGGATCCCTTCACGGAAGAGGCCCCGCAGCCAAAAAGCGCCACGGATCCAACTGAAGTTGAAGTTCCAGCTGTGGTCGATTTGATAATGGAAGTGCTGGTTATCACTCCTGTCTGGACAGAACCGTACATCGCGTACATTCTAAGGAAAGAACTCCCAGAAGATGAGGAAGAGGATCGACAGATCGTCCGTCGATCCAAGGCCTTTACAGTCATAAAGGGAGAGTTATATAGGGAAAGCGCGACTGGGGTCGGCCAGAAGTGTATCACACCAGAAGAAGGTCAGATGATCCTTACCGATATCCACTCAGGGACCTGTGGTCATCATGCGTCCTCTCGGACCATTGTGGCTAAAGCATACCGAGCGGGGTTCTACTGGCCAGGGGCCAATGAGATGGCTAAAGAGATAGTCGACAAATGTGAAGGGTGTTAGTATTACTCCAATATGTCGCACAAGCGCGTCAGCCTTGAAAACCATTCCACTCGTCTGGCCCTTCGCTGTTTGGGGGCTGGACATGGTTGGGCCACTGAGAACAGGCAGGAGCGGCTTCACTCATGTGCTGGTAGCAGTCGACAAGTTCACCAAATGGATTGAAGCCAAGCCTATCAAGAATCTCGATGCTTGCACCGCTATCAGTTTCATCAAAGAATTGATATTCAGATATGGAGTTCCGCACAGTATCATCACGGACAATGGATCAAACTTCGATTCCGACAAGTTCAGGGCCTTTTGCGCCTCTCAGGGCACTCGGGTCGACTATGCTTCGGTCGCTCACCCCCAGTCAAATGGACAAGCAGAAAGGGCAAATTGCCTAATTCTCAAAGGGCTGAAACCCCGATTGATGCGCGATCTCAAGCACGCAGCAGGTGCATGGGTCGACGAGCTCCCATCAGTCCTTTGGGGATTGAGGACAACTTCAAATCAATCGACCGGAAGAACCCCATTCTTTTTGGTCTACGGAGCCGAGACAGTCTTACCGAGCGACCTGCTTCACAACGCTCCCAGAGTCGAGCTCTACTCAGAAGATGAAGCAGAACAAGCCCGGCAGGACGCAGTCGACCTCCTAGAAGAAGAAAGAGAAATGGCCCTGATCCGATCGACCATCTATCAGCAAGACTTGCGTCGATTCCATGCCAGAAACGTGAAGAGCCGAGCCTTCCAAGAAGGAGACTTAGTCCTTCGAGTGGATCAGCAGAAACCACACAAGCTTGCTCCTACTTGGGAAGGCCCCTTCATAGTCACCAGAGTCCTCCACAATGGAGCATACCACCTCTACAATGTCGATCGCCAGATTGATGAGCCACGAGCCTGGAATGCGGAGCTACTCTGCCCCTTTTATACTTGAATTCTCACTCGGACGAGATGTAATAAGAAAAACTCCTGTAGTTTATTTATCAAAGACAAGAGCGTTATAATTTTCCCAGTAATTATTATTGTTTTTGTTTGCGTAAGAAATCCCCCAGCGGGTGGCTTAGCTGCGAATCTGCTTCGCCTAAGTTTGAAAAATCCTACTGAGTGGAGAGCAATCCTCCCACTTGGGGGCTTAGCTGCGAATCCGTTTCGCCTAAGTTTGAAAAATCCTACCGAGTGGAGAGCAATCCTCCCACTCGGGGGCTTAGCTGCAGTCCAGTACTCGCCTAAGTTCTCCCACTCAGAGACTTAGCTGCGGTCAGGCACTCGCCTAAGTTTGTAAAAATCCTACCGAGTGGAGAGCAACCCTCCCACTCGGGGGCTTAACTGCAGTCCAGTACTCGCCTAAGTTCTCCCACTCAGAGACTTAGCTGCAGTCAGGCACTCGCCTAAGTTTGAAAAATCCTACCGAGTGGAGAGCAACCCTCCCACTCGGGGGCTTAGCTGCAGTCCAGTACTCGCCTAAGTTCTCCCACTCAGAGACTTAGCTGCAGTCAGGCACTCGCCTAAGTTTGAAAAATCCTACCAAGTGGAGAGCAACCCTCCCACTCGGGGGCTTAGCTGCAGTCCAGTACTCGCCTAAGTTCTCCCACCTAGAGACTTAGCTGCAGTCAGGCACTCACCTAAGTTTGAAAACCCCTACCGAGTGGAGAGCAATCCTCCCACTCGGGGGCTTAGCTGCAGTCCAGTACTCGCCTAAGTTCTCCCACTCAGAGACTTAGCTGCAGTCAGGCACTCGCCTAAGTTTGAAAAAATCCTACCGAGTGGAGAGCAACCCTCCCACTCGGGGGCTTAGCTGCAGTCCAGTACTCGCCTAAGTTCTCCCACCTAGAGACTTAGCTGCAGTCAGGCACTCGCCTAAGTTTGAAAAAACCCTACCGAGTGGAGAGCAACCCTCCCACTCGGGGGCTTAGCTGCAGTCCAGTACTCGCCTAAGTTCTCCCACTCAGAGACTTAGCTGCAGTTAGGCACTCGCCTAAGTTTGAAAAATCCTACCGAGTGGAGAGCAACCCTCCCACTCGGGGGCTTAGCTGCAGTCCAGTACTCGCCTAAGTTCTCCCACCTAGAGACTTAGCTGCAGTCAGGCACTCGCCTAAGTTTGAAAAAACCCTACCGAGTGGAGAGCAATCCTCCCACTCGGGGGCTTAGCTGCAGTCCAGTACTCGCCTAAGTTCTCCCAAACACATCTCAATCCTCAAGGACGATGAGGGGCAGGTCGACTGCCACCTTCTCCTGGAGAGCTTCGCCACAAATACAATGCGCGATTCATCCCGCTCTACAGTAACGAAGTACGAGTCGACTGCCACCTTCTCCTGGAGAGCTTCTCCACAAATATAATGCGCGATTCATCCCGCTCTACAGTAACGAAGTACGGGTCGACTGCCCCCCTTCTCCCGGAGAGCTTCGCCACAAATACAATGTGCGCTCCGGCCCACTCTGCAGTAACAGGGTGTGGGTCGACCGCCGCCCGCCCCTGGGGAGCTTCGCCACAAATACAAGGCATGGGTCGACTACTTCCCCCTCCTTCGGAGCTGTGCTGCGAATACATAAAGTTGTCTCGAATGAAGAATGGGTTCACTCAGCAGGAGATTCATAAAGATATTCAACGGTAAACCAAGTTCAGATAAATTCTAAAGGTTCCAGACCACAGATCGAAGTACTCGGGCATGTAGCCCGAAAAAGTTTAACGGTTACAAAAACCACTCGACATTCCGAGGCAAATTTAAGGTGAGACATAAGAGTTTGTTCACTCCGCGGGAGGAGGGCTGGCAGGCTCGACGAACTCATCCAGGTCGACGCCGTCGGCTATCCGAGTGGCTGCAGCGATGAAAGTCTCCATAAAGGTTCAGAAGTCATGCTTCTGGGTGTTGGCGACCTTGATTGCTGCCAGCTTGTCTTGTCGCACCTCCTTGCAGTGGACACGAACCAAGGACAGAGCCACATCAGCGCCACACCGAGCAGAAGACTTCTTCCACTCCTGCACTTGGTCAGGGATTCCGTTAAGTCGAGTCATCAAAGACTCGAGATCATTTTGGAGCGTAGCCTCTGGCCAAAGTGCCGGGTCGATCCGTGACATGGCGACCTTCAGTCGAGCCAAGTAGTCCACGGCACCGTCAATGCGAGATTCCAGTCGGAGCAGATTCATGGCAGCTTCATCTTTCACGGGAGAGTTGATTGGATCCAAACCTGGTTCGATCCGCCCAGTCTCCTCTTCAAAGTTCTGGCAAAACTCTGCGTTCACGATCCAAGGATAAGTCAATTTTCATACACTGAGTCGACACAAAAAAAATCAGTCGGAACTAAATGTGCACCTTCAAGTTTGATATACAACTTCTTGGCAAGGCTCCTCAGGTAGCTCTCCAGATCGTCCCTCCTACGAGCGACGCCTTCCATCTTTTCGGTCAGGTTGAGGTTCTCCTTCTTCCAACGTGTGCACTCCCTGTTGGCTTCATTTAGAGCAGTCTTCACCCTGGTATTCTCTTCTTCCAACTGGCCGACTGAAGCCAGCTTCTGTTCGGCCAGAGCGGTCCTGTCATCAGCCTCCTTCTGGGCAGCAGACAAATCCTGATCCTTTTTCGCCAAAGCCTCTCTCAGTTTTTCTGCAAAGAAATGATGATTGATTCAGAAATAGCAGAAGGGTGCTCGAGCCTAAAACTGACCAGTCGACAGACTTGTCTTACCGGCGCGCCGTCTCTGACCGTCTGCAGTTCTGTCTTGGCCAGCTCCAAGTCAAGTTTCAGTTGAATCTGCTGACTTTCCAAATCAGCGAAGCGAGCTCCAAGATCACAAGATTTCTGAAATCAAAGGGGAGAAATTATTCCATAGCAAAAAATGACAAATACTAAGACTATAGTCGACTGCCCGCAGTCCACCATAGTCTCGGGGACTACACCCAGTGGGTGCACGTTGCGTGCCCCCACTGGTTCTGATTCCACTCGACCGGCCCGCCGGAGTCGAGTTCAAAAAAAGAAGAAGAAAGAGAGACAAAGTAGAACTCAGACCACGGTCGACTGCCCGCAGTCGACCGCGGTCTCGGGGACTACACCCAGTGGGTGCACTTTGCGTGCCCCCACCGGTTCTGATTCCACTCGACCGGATCGAGCAGAAGAAACAAACTACCAGTTCGGTTTTACTTGACAAAATACAAAGACTACGGTCGACTACAGCAGTCCGTCGTAGCCTCGGGGACTACACCCAGTGGGTGCACTCAGCGTGCCCCCACTAGTCCAAAAAATTCAATCGACACACCCAGTGGATGTACAAATGAAAAGATTTTCGGAAAGAATCTCCAAATAGCATATCCTAACAGAACAAGCGGCGACCAACTAACCTGAACATTGCTCTGGAGAGCCGAGCTGGCATCATAGGCGGCTTGGCTGGCGTCCCGCACCGTCTTCATCTTCTCCATCATAATGCCTACCTGGCGTATGGCTTCCCTAGCAGCATTCACCTCGTCCTTCGGGACATGATGGGTTGCAAAAAATGAAGGCGGGTCGACATGGGCCTGAGCGGTCGAAGAAGAAGGCAAGGCACTCGACAGGGGCTCCGCGAAGGTAAAAGAACCCCGATTGACGTCACCAGTGTCCTGAACGACTAGTTCCGCCCTCGGCGTCGACTGTAGCGCCTCACTTATAGGAGCTCGCCTACTCTTCCTCGTCAAAGACCTCTCGGGCTCTTCATCATCAGGGAGGTCAATAATGCTGGGAGTTGTACAAAGTTCAAATTGCCAAAATCACGTCACCCAGTGATGCACGATGCAGTTGAATCGACCAAAGAAAGATACTATGGCAGAAATCATACCCGGATTAGAAGTGACCGCATCCTCCATCACCTCATCATCGTCCCTGTAAGCTGAGGTCCCGGAAGTAGCAGCGCTAACAATTCCAAAGTTCGTCCAGTTAAAACAAGAAAAACAAACAGCGCGGAGCGTCGAGTGAATACAAGGAGAGACACTCACGCGGAGGCGACAGGGATATCGATCTTGATCTTCGGCAGCGCCTTCCGAGTCTTCGGTTCTGCAACTTTGGGATGCTTTGGCGCCTTCTCAGTCGTGGTTGGTGAAGAGATCCGAGGACGCTTCGAAGACTGACCAGCCTGAGCAGTCGCCTTGTCGCAGGCACTCGGCCGATCCTGGTCAAGCTTGGATCGTCTCTCTATGCGAGGAGGCGGCTCGACTTCTTCCTCATCACTCAAGTCGTCGCTTCCTCCATCCCCTTCACCATCGGAAGTCCACTCGCCACTTTCGCCACCACTCGCCTCGCCTTCCAGAGCTTGCTCTTGCTCCCCGTTGGGCATCGAATACATTTCAATAATGGCCTGAAAGAAAGCAGGGAGAAAAAAGTCAGTCGACGCAATACAGACAGCTGCGCGAGTGAATTCAGATTACAAGAAAAAACTCAGAATCAGACCTGCTCTAGTGCACGCGACTGGTCGAATGGGGGAACTCTCCTGGCTCCTCTGGGGTTGTCCTTGTTCCTGGTGATGCTCGACAACCACTTCTCCAGCATGTCGTCATCGACCTCCTCCAGGTGGATCCGAGTGGAGTCTTCTAGACCCGAATACATCCACATCGGGTGGTCTCGGGCTTGGAGAGGCTGGATGCGCCGCCGAAGGAAGACCTCCAAGAGATCCATACCAGTGACCCCGTCACGAATGAGCTGGACCACTCGGTTGACCAACACCTTCACGTGCGCCTTCTCCTCCGGGAGCACCTTCAAAGGGGAGGGTTTTTCCACTCGATCCATGGTGAAGGGAGGGAGGCCAGTCGATTGCCCTGGCGTCGACTGGTCTTTGAAGTAGAACCAGGTCGACTACCACCCGCTAACTGAATCGGGAAGAATCATGGCCGGAAAGGAGCTTTTTCCCCTCGTCTAGATGCCAAGACCCCCACACATCTGGATCACTTGGGTCCTCTCGTCACCCGGGTTAGCCTTTTTCACTGTCTGGGAGCGACAAGTGAAAATATGCTTGAAAATACCCCAGTGAGGTCGACAACCCAAGAAGTTCTCACACAAGGAAATGAACGTGGCAAGATAAACGATTGAGTTGGGGTTAAAGTGGTGGAGTTGAGCCCCGAAGAAGTTCAGAAACCCTCGGAAGAAAGGATGAGGAGGCAAGGAAAACCCACGGTCGACGTGGGTGGCAAGAAGAACGCGCTCACCCACCCGGGGTTGCGGCTCGGATTCCTTCCCCGGAAGCCGCGCCGAGTCGTAAGGGATCAACCCTCCCTCGGCCAGGTCGTCGAGGTCTTCTTGGGAGATCCTCGAGTGGATCCAGTCGCCCTGGATCCAACCCCTCGGCAGGCCAGTCCGCGAGGAAGATCCGCCCCGGCTCGTCGCCTTCCCCTTCGATTTCGCCGTCGCCTTCTTCGCCCGCTCCAGAGCCGCTGTCTTCTCCTTAACCATTGTCGCCGACGAGGCGCGTGTGGTGCGGTGGCGCTGGGGCGAGAGAGAGCGCAGTAGAGAGGCGTGAGGAGGAGAAGAGGTAATGGGACGCACTGTTCGGGGGACTCCGGTCCAACGCCTTATATGAGGCCGCTTCCGAGTGGCTGACTGGTAGGCCCAGATAGCTCCGTCAAATCCCGTAACGACCGCGCGAGCGATACGTGGCGAAAAGGGTGGCGCGGGGATCGAGGCGGCTCCGCTCTATCCCATCCGATTACTGCGGCCTCCCCCGTCCCGCGCGCTTCCCAAAATTCGGATCCCACTAAATCCGCGGGAAGCAAACAAACTTGTCAGACTAAAAGATCTCCTCCGCACCGTCACTCGGAGCCTTACAGGTAAAGAAACTCACTCGACGAAGAATTAAGAATGGATCAAGGCGACTGAAAAGGAAGTTGCCGTCATCACTCGGGTCCATTGATCCGGAGCAAGATATGCTCACGGCATGAAAAACGAGTCGGAGAGGTCCTCAACTCCTTCCCCACTCAAACCTTGATCCATTCGGGGGCTAATGATGAAGCTATGGACCTAGGGTAGGGTCATGGACCTGTCCTAACTGCCCTACCCAAGGACATCTCTAGAAGGAATCGCCTTTCAATCGACTTGAAGGTGTCCCACTCGACAAACTCGAAGACACTCGACCAAGAAGCAATCGCTCGACCTCTTTATTGTATGCAATGCAATTGCGCTGTAATGCTTTACTTTATCACTAAGCGGTAGCGATAGTCATGGAAGCATAAGATTGACGAGACGACAATGATGCTACGATGGAGATCAAGGTGTCGCGCCGGTGACGATGGTGATCATGACAATGCTTCGGAGATGGAGATCACAAGCACAAGATGATGATGGCCATATCATATCACTTATATTGATTGCATGTGATGTTTATCTTTTATGCATCTTATCTTGCTTTGATTAACGGTAGCATTATAAGATGATATCTCACTAAATTTCAAGATAAAAGTGTTCTCCCTGAGTATGCACCGTTGCCAAGTTCGTCGTGCCCAGACACCACGTGATGATCGGGTGTGATAAGCTCTACGTCCATCTACAACGGGTGCAAGCCAGTTTTTGCACACGCAGAATACTCAGGTTAAACTTGACGAGCCTAGCATATGCAGATATGGCCTCGGAACACTGAGACCGAAAGGTCGAGCGTGAATCATATAGTAGATATGATCAACATAATGATGTTCACCAATGAAACTATCCATTCACGTGATGATTGGACATGGTTTAGTTGATTTGGATCACGTGATCACTTAGAGATTAGAGGGATGTCTATCTAAGTGGGAGTTCTTAAGTAATATGATTAATTGAACTTAAATTTATCATGAACTTAGTCCTGGTAGTATTTTGCAAATTATGTTGTAGATCAATAGCTCGCGTTGTTGCTTCCCTGTTTTATTTTGATATGTTCCTAGAGAAATTGTGTTGAAAGATGTTAGTAGCAACGGATTGGATCCGTGATCTGAGGTTTATCCTCATTGCTGCACAGAAGAATTATGTCCTTGATGCACCGCTAGGTGACAGACCTATTGCAGGAGCAGATGCAGACGTTATGAACGTTTAGCTAGCTCAATATGATGACTACTTGATAGTTTAGTGCACCATGCTTAACGGCTTAGAATCGGGACTTCAAAGACGTTTTGAACGTCATGGACCATATGAGATTTTCCAGGAGTTGAAGTTAATATTTCAAGCAAATACCCGAGTTGAGAGATATGAAGTCTCCAACAAGTTCTATAGCTAAAAGATGGAGGAGAATCGCTCAACTAGTGAGCATGTGCTCAGATTGTCTGGGTACTACAATCGCTTGAATCAAGTGGGAGTTAATCTTCCAGATAAGATAGTGATTGACAGAATTCTCTAGTCACCATCACTAAGTTAGTAGAACTTCGTGATGAACTATAGTATGCAAGGGATGACGAAAATGACTCCCGAGCTTTTCATGATGATGAAATCGATGAAGGTAGAAATCAAGAAAGAGCATCAAGTGTTGATGGTTGACAAGATCACTAGTTTCAAGAAAAGGGCAAAGGGAAAAAGGGGACCTTCAAGAAAAATAGCAAGCAAGTTGCTGCTCAAGTGAAGAAGCCCAAGTCTGGTCCTAAGCCTGAGACTAAGTTCTTCTACTGCAAAGGGACTGGTCACTGGAAGCGGAACTACCCCAAGTATTTGGCGGATAAGAAGGATGGCAAAGTGAACATAAGTATATTTGATATACATGTTATTGATGTGTACTTTACTAGTGTTTATAGCAACCCCTCAGTATTTGATACTAGTTCAGTTGCTAAGATTAGTAACTCGAAACGGGAGTTGCAGAATAAACAGAGACTAGTTAAAGGTGAAGTGACGATGTGTGTTGGAAGTGGTTCCAAGATTGATATGATCATCATCGCACACTCCCTATACTTTCGGGATTAATGTTGAACCTAAATAAGTGTTATTTGGTGTTTGCGTTGAGCATGAATATGATTTGATCATGTTTATTGTAATACGGTTATTCATTTAAGTAAGAGAATAAATTGTTGTTCTGTTTACATGAATAAAACCTTATATGGGGAAGCGGAACTACCCCAAGTATTTGGCGGATAAGAAGGATGGCAAAGTGAACATAAGTATATTTGATATACATGTTATTGATGTGTACTTTACTAGTGTTTATAGCAACCCCTCAGTATTTGATACTAGTTCAGTTGCTAAGATTAGTAACTCGAAACGGGAGTTGCAGAATAAACAGAGACTAGTTAAAGGTGAAGTGACGATGTGTGTTGGAAGTGGTTCCAAGATTGATATGATCATCATCGCACACTCCCTATACTTTCGGGATTAATGTTGAACCTAAATAAGTGTTATTTGGTGTTTGCGTTGAGCATGAATATGATTTGATCATGTTTATTGTAATACGGTTATTCATTTAAGTAAGAGAATAAATTGTTGTTCTGTTTACATGAATAAAACCTTATATGGTTACACACCCAATGAAAATAGTTTATTGGATCTCGATCGTAGTGATACACATATTCATAATGTTGAAGCCAAAAGATGCAGAGTTGATAATGATAGTGCAACTTATTTGTATGAGTTTCGCATAGTTTCACTAACGCCACCTGGAACACCACAGCGTAATGGTGTGTCCGAACGTCGTAATCGTACTTTACTAGATATGGTGCGATCTATGATGTCTCTTACAGATTTACCGCTATCGTTTTGGGGTTATGCTCTAGAGACAACTGCATTCACGTTAAATAGGGCACCATCAAAATCCGTTGAGACGACGCCTTATGAACTGTGGTTTGGCAAGAAACCAAAGTTGTCGTTTCTTAAAGTTTGAGGTTGCATTGCTTATGTGAAAAAGTTTCAACCTGATAAGCTTAAACCCAAATCGAAGAAGTGCGTCTTCATAGGATACCCAAAAGAAACTGTTGGGTACACCTTCTATCACAGATCCGAAGGCAAGACATTTGTCGCTAAGAATGGATCCTTTCTAGAGAAGGAGTTTCTCTGGAAAGAAGTGAGTGGGAGGAAAGTAGAACTTGATGAGGTAACTGTACCTGCTCCCTTATTGGAAAGTAGTACATCGCAGAAACCGGTTTCTGTGACACCTACACCAATTAGTGAGGAAGCTAATGATAATGATCATGAAACTTCAGAACAAGTTACTACCGAACCTCGTATATCAACCAGAGTAAGATCCGCACCAGAGTGGTACGGTAACCCTGTTCTGTAAGTCATGCTACTAGATCATGATGAATCTACGAACTATGAAGAAGCGATGGTGAGCCCAGATTCCGCAAAATGGCTTGAAGCCATGAAATCTGAGATGGGATCCATGTATGAGAACAAAGTATGAACTTTGGTTGACTTGCCCAATTATCGGCAAGCAATTGAGAATAAATGGATCTTCAAGAAGAAGACTGACGCTGACGGTAATGTTACTGTCTACAAAGCTCGACTTATCGAAAAAGGTTTTTGATAAAGTTCAAGGTGTTGACTACGATGAGATTTTCTCACTCATATCGATGTTTAAAGTCTGTCTGAATCATGTTAGCAATTGCCGCATTTTATGAAATGTGGCAAATGGATAAACAAAACTGCAATCCTTAATGGATTTCTTAAAGAAGAGTTGTATATGATGCAACCAGAAGGTTTTGTCAATCCTAAAGGTGTTAACAAAAATGTGCAAGCTCCAACGATCCATCTATGGACTAGTACAAGCATCTCGGAGTTGGAATATACGCTTTTATGAGTTGATCAAAGCATATAGTTTTATACAGACTTGCGGTGAAGCCTGTATCTATAAGAAAGTGAGTGGGAGCACTACAGCATTTCTGATAAGTATATGTGAGTGACATATTGTTGATCGGAAATAATGTAGAATTATTCTGTAAAGCATAAAGAAGTGTTTGAAAGGATTTTTTCAAAGAAAGACCTCGGTGAAGCTGCTTACATATTGATCATCAAGATCTATAGAGATAGATCAAGACGCTTGATAAGTTTTTTCAATGAGTACATACCTTGACAAGATTTTGAAGTAGTTCAAAATGGAACAGTCAAAGAAAGAGTTCTTGCCTGTGTTACAAGGTGTGAAATTGAGTAAGACTCAAAGCCCGACCATGGCAGAAGATAGAAAGAGAATGAAAGTCATTCCCTATGCCTCAGCCATAGATTCTATAAAGTATGCCATGCTGTGTACCAGATCTATTGTATACCCTGCCCTGCGTTTGGCAAGGGAGTACAATAGTGATCTAGGAGTAGATCATTGGACATTGGTCAAAATTATCCTTAGTAGAATAAGGATATGTTTCTCGATTATGGAGGTGACAAAAGTTTCATCGTAAAGGGTTACGTCGATGCAAATTTTGAAACTGATCTAGATGACTCTAAGTCTCGATCTAGATACATACTGAAAGTGGGAGCAATTAGCTAGAGTAGCTGCATGCAGAGCATTGTTGACATAGAAATTTGCAAAATACTTACGGATCTGAATGTGGCAGACCCGTTGACTAAACTTCTCTCACAAGCAAAACATGATCACACCTTAGTACTCTTTGGGTGTTAATCACATAGCGATGTGAACTAGATTATTGACTCTAGTAAACCCTTTGGGTGTTGGTCACATGTCGATGTGAACTATAGGTGTTAATCACATGGTGATGTGAACTACTGGTGTTAAATCACATGGAGATGTGAACTAGATTATTGACTCTAGTGCAAGTGGGAGACTGAAGGAAATATGCCCTAGAGGCAATAATAAAGTTATTATTTATTTCCTTATATCATGATAAATGTTTATTATTCATGCTACAATTGTATTAACCAGAAACATAATACATGTGTGAATACATAGACAAACAGAGTGTCACTAGTATGCCTTTACTTGACTAGCTCGTTAATCGAAGATGGTTATGTTTCCTAACCATAGACATGTGTTGTCATTTTATTAACGGGATCACATCATTAGGAGAATGATGTGATTGACATGACCCATTCCATTAGCTTAGCACCCGATCGTTTAGTATGTTGCTATTGCTTTCTTCATGACTTATACATGTTCCTATGACTATGAGATTATGCAACTCCTGTTTGCCGGAGGAACACTTTGTGTGCTACCAAACGTCACAACGTAACTGGGTGATTATAAAGGAGCTCTACAGGTGTCTCCAAAGGTACATGTTGGGTTGGTGTATTTCGAGATTAGGATTTGTCACTCCGATTGTCGGAGAGGTATCTCTGGGCCCTCTCGGTAATGCACATCACATAAGCCTTGCAAGCATTGCAACTAATGAGTTAGTTGCGAGATGATGTATTACGAAACGAGTAAAGAGACTTGCCGGTAACGAGATTGAACTAGGTATTGAGATACTGACGATCGAATCTCGGGCAAGTAACATACCGATGACAAAGGGAACAACGTATGTTGTTATGCGGTCTGACCGATAAAGATCTTCGTAGAATATGTGGGAGCCAATATGAGCATCCAGGTTCCGCTATTGGTTATTGACCGGAGACGTGTCTCGATCATGTCTACATTGTTCTCAAACTCGTAGGGTCCGCAAGCTTAAGGTTTCGATGACAGTTATATTATGAGTTTATGAGTTTTGATGTACCGAGGGAGTTCGGAGTCCCGGATGAGATCGGGGACATGATGAGGAGTCTCAAAATGGTCGAGACGTAAAGATCGATATATTGGACGACTATATTCGGACATCGGAAAGGTTCCGAGTGATTCGGGTATTTTCGGAGGTACCGGGGAGTTACGGGAATACAAGGAAGAAGCAATGGGCCTTAATGGGCCTTAGTGGGAAGGACCAGGAGGTGGCGCGCGCCCCTCCCAAGCCCAGTACGAATTGGACAAGGGGTTTGGGGCGCGGCCCCTCTCTCCCTTCCTTCCCCTCTTCCCACTTTACCCCTTCTCCTAGTTGGAGTAGGAAAGGAGGAAACCTACTCCAACTAGGAGTAGGAATCCTACTCCCTGGCGCGCCCCTCCTAGGGCCGGCCTCCTTCCCCTTACTCCTTTATATACGGGGGCAGGGGGGCACCTCTAGACACACAAGTTGATCCTCGTGATCGTTTTCTTAGCCGTGTTCGGTGCCCCCTTCCACCATACTCCTCGATAATATTGTAGTGGTGCTTAGGCGAAGCCCTGCGTCGGTAGAACATCAAGATCGTCACCACGCCGTCGTGCTGACGGAACTCTTCCCCGACACTTTGCTGGATCGGAGTCCGGGGATTGTCATCGAGCTGAACGTGTGCTAAAACTCGGAGGTGTCGTAGTTTCGGTGCTTGATCGTCGGGCCGTGAAGACGTACGACTACATCAACCGCGTTGTTATAACGCTTCCGCTTTCGGTCTATGAGGGTACGTAGATTACACTCTCCCCTCTTGTTGCTATGCATCACCATGATCTTGCGTGTGCGTAGGAAAATTTTGAAATTACTACGTTCCCCAACAATGGCATGTCCAACCCTTGTTCTGTCACCGGGGGAAACTCTAGGCTCGGTTTGCCGGGCCAGACAGTGGCGGCGTCTCGACGCCGTCCTCTTATTTGAGGCGCTGCCTAGGTGCTCAGGGTGCGTCCGGAGGAGCAGCTGGTTTCTTGCCTTGCACGCTTCGGCGGTGAGGCTTGGGGTGCCAAGTTGTCATGCGCGGGGTGTTGCTGGGGACATGAGCATCCAGGACGCTATGTACTCCATAATCAACACCTTTCCGACGGCGTCTTCTCCTAGTCAGACTATCTCCCGTTGTCCGCTCGCCGATCCTCTAGGCACCAAGAATGGAGAGTGCGTTGAGCTAGTTTGGTTAGGTGTTTTTGTCGTCTTTTGAGTTGTTTGGTATAGGGGGACGTGGCCTGTGTGCTCTGTGACCGTCCTCTTCGCCATTGTTGGCTCGAGTTTGGTCAAGGCGGGTTAGTTGACGGTATTGTCATAGTGAATGTGGGTGCTATCTTCTGTGGTCGCACGTTGCCGAAAAGCGTTGTACCAGCCGTTTTGGCTATTCTTCTTTAATATATAGTACGCACCCTCGTGCGTATTCGAGAAAAAAGTAGCATCAAAAGAATACAAATTGAATTATGCGACACGAGACCTCTGCATAGTTAGAATGCACACAACCAAAGACAACAAGGCGGGTTAATTGAATTATGTTGATCCATTCTTTCTAACCAGCCATGATGATGCGGCGCAATGAGCCGTCCTTGTCCCTAGCACCGAATCGTCAATGTCGCTGGTTGTCTCGAACCAGCCGAGCCGAGGTGGCCGGAGCGACGCGCCATCGCCCATCGGGATCACACGGCAGGACGAACAGATAGATGACGGGCGCATGGGTCCCATCATCAGAAAATGAAACTAAACCACAGCCCTTAATTGCAAGTCTTGTCCTCAGTCCACGGTGGCCATTCACATTCATCTCCCTCTCTCTCTCTCTCGCGCGCGCGCGCGTCGGAGGGAGAGTCCTTGGGTCTATAAATAGGAAGGAAGGCCACCTCGTCTCCCTCTCCTACCCTACCCCCCGGGCGTACTCAACCTCACGGAAGCTGCCCCGGTACGCCCCGCAACCATAAACGCGACGCCCAGAGAAGATGTGAGCGCGTTAATGCCTAGCCTCGTACGCTACGAGCATCCACATATCTACCAATCCGCACACCCGGACCTTTCCCGGCCTCGGCCGTCTCACTTCATCCCATCCACCTGCAGCTAGCAGCGGCCTGCCGCGCGCGCTGTGGATCATAAGCAAGCTTCCATGGAGCCGCCACCTTCTCCGCTGGGCGCCGGCGCCTGCGCTGTCTGCTGCATGTGCGGCGACCGCGGCCTGCCGCACGAGCTGCTCCGCTGCAAGCTCTGCCGCGTCCGCCTGCAGCACAGGTGCGTGCCGGCGTGTGTGCCTTGCGCGATCGCTCCAGCTCTCCTTCTCCTATCGATCGATCCATCTGACCTGGGCGTGTGTTTGTTATGTGTGTAGATACTGCAGCGATCTGTACCCGAGGGCCACGGCGTACAGGAGGTGCAACTGGTGCCTGAGGGAGCCCGCAGAAGCCCACGCCCAAGCGCACGCTCAAGCTCAACTGGTGGCTAGCAAGAAGGCGGAGAAACGGAAGATGGTGCAATCAACGGAGACGTCCACCTCCGACGAGGAGGCGCGGCGGCAGCACGAGGCCGGATGCGCCACTGCTACGAGGTCCAGGAGATCGGCCGCGGAGGTTGGTCAGCCGGTCAAGAAGCCCAAGGTCGACGAGAGGCCACCGCTGCCCCCGTCGCCGGGCACGGCGGCGAAGCGGAACAGCGGCGACAAGAAGCCTAAGGTCGACGAGTGGCCAGCGCTGCCCCCGTCGCCCGGCACGGCGGCGAAGGGGAACAGCGGTGACAAGAAGCCCAAGGTCGACGACAGGCAAGCGCTGCTGCCTCCGTCGCCGGGCACGGCGGCGAAGGGGAACAGTGGTGACAAGAAGCCCAAAGTCGACGAGAGGCCACCGCTGCCTCCGTCGCCGGGCACGAAGGCGAAGGGGAACAGCGGCGACAAGAAACCTAAGGTCGACGAGTGGCCGGCGCTGCCCCCGTCGCCGGGCACGGCGGCGAAGGGAAACAGCGGCGACAAGAAGCCGATGCAGGCGGGGAAGCTGGCGCGGCAGGGTAGGGTCAAGGTGAGGCGGTACAAGCTCCTGGCAGAGGTGATTAGCTGCTAGCTAGGATCACGGAATCAAAAGGGGAAGTAGCTAGCCACCTTCGACATTTGGTGTCGATGTATGTAAATACCGTTTACCCGTCGTGTACGGGTTTTCTCTCTCTTTTTTGGGAGAGAGTCGACTACCATACTAGTGCTGTACACATCTTAAGCCGTCAGTTTTATACACCAGTTGACGTGCACAGAGGGGTCGGTTTGACTTTATGCCGGGGCGGCGATGAGCTGGTGCGACTGCTTTAGTCTGCATATTGCATCCGATTGCCCCGTGAAGCATAGATTGGAGGTGGTAGTGAGCGGTGGCATGTCGGAGCGATGACATCTAGAGATGAGTCAGTGCAACAGTCATGGTCTGTGAACGGTTACCCTTCGCAACATAGATTGTAAGTGGTTAGGTTGTGCGACACCGTAACTTGAGAGTGAGTGGTGGTATGTCGGGACGGCGGCCCTGAAAGGTGAGGTCAGTCAGCCCGTCAAGAAGCCAAGGTCGACGAGAAGCCAGTGTTGCCCCTGTCGCTGGGGATGGCAGCGAGGGGGAACAACAACGACAAGAAGCTCTTGGCAGAGGTAAGAACAAAAGGAGAAGTAGCTGGCCACCATCGACATTGGTGTCACCTGTCTATACATGTTTTCCCTCCTCTTTGTTTTTGAGAGAGAGGGAGAGAGAGAGAGTCGACTAGGTGCTAGTGATGTACAAATCTAAGAGTTTCCAGTAAATTAATTCCTTTTTACCTTATATACACCATGGGTTTATGTGACAGTATTGTTAGCGAGCTTGTCGGCTTAGCGTTCCAAAGAGAGATCTGATTTTACATTGGAGCAGCGGCAGAATATCGTAATCTACGGACCATTGCCCCATGAAGCATAGGTTGTAGGTGGTAGCGAGTGGTGGTATGTCAATGGTGAACCTGGAAGGTGGTGTTGGTGGACCATGCCAATGGACGACTGAGGGGTCGGAAATCAAGGGGGTGGCCTTGAGAGTTTGACAATGTTGTGGTTGTGTGAGCGAGGTAGCGTGTACTGCTGGTCATTGGTGTATCAAGTGTCGCATTGCGCACAAATCCTCTATAGCTTGTGGAGTGCATGCGTCTTATCTTTATGAGAGCATACCTAGTTTGCTCCTTCAATAGCAGTCATGACTTCTTCTATCCCGACAGTGGTGCGAGACCTTCAATGGAGTAGGTTTCCGGTTGGTTCGTGTCTACTTGGTTGGAGCGTTTTGGTTGTGTATATTGCATCAGCGAAATGTGTGAGTTTAGCTGTCATTGGATGTTTGAGGCTTTTAGTGGGTTGGCAATGCATGTACTAGTTTTTACCCGTTTTCCTTAATTTTAACTAGATTATAATCCCTTCTTAATTACTAAAAAGGCAAATCTTTGCATTGGTACAAAAAATGTAATGGAGGCATGAAATATTATCGTATGGGTGTATTCACCGCTCATTGAGATCCCTCGCTCATGAAATTACATGTCAACTATTCAGGGCTCACTTAAACCCTATTACTTCAGAGCACTTTACCCTGATTTTGGCTCCTTTCGACGATGTAGATGATGCCACCTTCTTCATCCTCAAGCTCACCTTGAGGGTTGTTTTGATGATATAGGTGTTCACCTCTGCCTCCTCCATTATATTGTTAGTGATATTCTCATCATTAAGCCTTTGAAGCCTTATGTCCATGATCTATGATTCATCTTTCTGTGCCAAGCGATGAGGACATGAGAGGGGCATGGACGTGAGGGGGGGGGGGGGGGGGGGGGGGGGGGGGGGGGGGGGGGGGGAGGTGATGTCTGACATGCAACTTAACATAGATGGGCGCACGCTCTTCCTAGGTATGGGGTCAAACTCGGATGTTTTAGTTTTTATGCACAACATATATCCAGCTTGAACTTTAGCATCTATATTCATTCTCCAAAACTATTGAAGGGTGATACTAGTTAGACGATCAAATTTTGTGCCACACTTCAGGCGGCATTGCTACACTTTTATGAAACCGATCTTGTCACAACCGTGGCCACACACCAAACAACGGTTAACTCGGTTAAACTTATCTAATTTGCGATACGATATAGTGCGGCAAACTTAGTATACCAACTAAACACGCCCTAATATGCGAAAACTGGCGGCAGCGGAAGCGTGAGACCGGAGTGACCGATCTGAGGTTGCACTGGACTTGCAATCCGATTTGGATAATGGGGTGATGAGCTTATTCTTTTCCATGTGTACGCATGGGCAGGGCTGCTTTAATTTGCCTTGTAGCGAATCTGTCAAGAAGTTGGACATTAGCGCCCGATCAGAAGTTCAACACCAGATGTCACATCGTATCAGTCCTTGAAGTATTCCATCAAACGGGCATGGGGGAAGCCACGCAAAAGAGAGAAAAAGAAAGACGGCATGGGGGGAGGATTCGATGGATGCCGTGTTGAGGCATGAAAGCCGACGTGGTTGGCCGCGGGTTGCCATCCGTCAGGGCCGAGGTGCAGCATGACAGGATGATGCATCCATCCGCGACGGATCAAGCAGCAAGCTAGCGATCGATGCCCGTGCGACCCGGCGGAGAGGCGCACGTAGTAGTAGGCCTACGTACGTACATCTAGATACATCTCTTTTTTATTCGTTTTAATGACAAGTATTTCCGGACGGAGGAAGTAGGTTGGTGGTATTGTATTGGTATATGGTTGTCCTGGTGTCCCACGCGACAAAAGGAACGCGCTGACGCCGCAGTGCAGCGGACCCGTTCGGTTGGGCCAGATGAGGTGATCCACCGTGCGCTTCTCCGATGTTTCCCGCCTATCATTTCGATCGGGAAAATCATTCCGTTTCCGCGTCGGTCGCGAGAACAGGGCGATCGCGAGATGATCTATGATCGATCAATTTATGGAGCAGTGCGAAGGTGAGGTGTGTGCGGCTAGGTGGCGTCCGGGTCACGCCCCGATCGGTTTCGGACGCCGAGAGAATGACCTGTCGATCGGTCCTGGTCTCCGCAGGACGTGCACGTACAGGTCCGAAGGTCCCAGCAGGCTAATGCAAACAAACCTATGACGCGTCCAGTTAGAACATTGTGATCGTACGGAAGATGGGCGGCCAACTACTACCTCCGTTCTGAATTACTTGCGTAAGTATGGATATATCTAGATGTATTTTAGTTCTAGATACATCCATTTTCGCGACGAGTAATTTGAAACGGAGGGAGTACCAATTAGGTAGACGCGCGCGTTGATTCGTGAGTGGATGCATCCTAGTAGGAGTACACGACGTGAGAAGCTTTGGTTGCTTGTGGTTATATGTGTGCAAAAGTTGAGCATGCTGCGGCGGAGCTTCAACATACTCCCTACGTAAACTAATATCAGAGCGTTTACATCATTAAAATAGTGATCTAAACATTTTTATATTAGTTTACAGAGGGAGTACAAGATTTGTAGAGGGACCTAAACAAGTTTTGAATAGAAATTGAGAATGCTGATCTTGATAGAGTATAATGCCAAATTCAGCCAAGAATAGTCTAAATAGTCTGACCCTAACTAAACTCGGCCACCGTGAGCACGAGTCAGAATTGTAATTCCTGCAAAAGTCATCGAACCGTGATCCCAGCTTGACAAGATATAGCTTCCCTAAAATATGAAAAGAACTTGCGAAGATAGCAAGATGGATCATGTCGCCCAAGTTTGTACACTAGTTTGGACGAGGCCGATATGGGCCGGTTGTTGGCTAGGATGATGGATGGAGTGGGAGTGTAGGTCGCGAACAGTCGAATGGGATTTAGTTCCCCGCGAAAAATATAAGACGGGCTTTCTCAGGAAACAGAAGAAATTTATAATGGTGAAAGTGCTATAGAGATCAAATGCACCCTCCATGGACAATACAAAAAAAAGAAGTAAAACAACAACAAGATTTGATTTTTTTGGCATCAAACATTGTTGAATCTTCGACAGTCGTGGAAATTTCTGTGACGAAAAAATAATTCATAATGCCCTTGAAAAATGAAATAAAACAAGTGTTACAAAATGCTTTCAAAAGGAGTCTTTTTGGAGCATTGATGTTGATTGTTTTTTCTTCACGAAAATTTGCACGCATGTACAACATTCAGCAATTTCTATTGCCAAACAATACCAGGTTGCTTGAATTTATTTACTGTTTTCTATTTTACTATTCACAATTGTGCTGGATTAGAAACTCCATGTCTAGTATAATGGGCATAAGGCTGCAGGCAACAGAAGGGTGTGTGTGTGCGCACAGCCATTCCCGCTTGGGCCAGCCTATTATGCTAGGCTAGTTCTGGGTATTTCTGCTTTATGCTTTTATAGTTCTCCCCCCCCCCCCCCCCCCCTTTTTTTTTTGAGACAATCTCGCGAAGCTCTTTCTGTCGCTGTTAGTTCTGGTGTGGACCTACTTCATGTTCAGTCGAGGAAAAAAAAAATCTGATGTGAGCACATGCTCGTAAGTAATAACACTCATATACGTGTATGTTCTAAAAAAACCAGCTATCTTTTTTATTTGAAAAATTCATTAAATCAAAAGATTTTCATGGATGTTTTTTTTGCAAAATTAGAACCATGGATTAGATTAAAAATGCAAATTTTAAAAATGTTGACATATTTTTTAAATGTCTGAAATTGAAATAAAGCAGCCCTGGAAGCTCCAAATTTAGGGAGCTTAGTTTCAGAGTAAAAATAAAGTTAACACATTTAAAAATGTTCACAAATGTTAAAAATATTCTCGAATGTAACACTCTTATAGAAGGCTCCCCTATCAGCCCCCACAGCTCCTGATGCACATCTCCAAATCTAGGGAGCTTGGTATTTAAATAGACTTACGATGCAAAAAATAGATGGTGCAAAAGTTTAAAAAAGTGTTTATAAAAATTTAAAAATGTTTGTACCATTTTTAAAAATGGTCATGCCATTTCAAAAATGTTCGCGTGTTTGAAACTGTTCATGGAAATTTTAGGAAATGTCCATGAAATGTAAAAGTTTTGTTCGTTTAATTTCTGATGAAAAAATGTTCATGACATATAAAATGAACATCGTATATTTTAAAAAATATTCTAAATATATTTAAAAATTGTTCATTGTGTACTAAAAACTGAACTTATATTTTAAAAATATACAAACATTTAATTAGAAAATGTTCAAAGACTATTCAAAAAATCCCAAGTGTATTCAAGAAATGTTCAACTTTTTTTTACAAATAAGTGTATTAAAGAAATGTTTAACTGTTATTTAAGAAAAACTCTGGTGTAATCAAGAAATGTTCATCATGTATTTTGAAATTTACGATTGTGTGTTTAGAAATGGGAAAAGAAAGTCACATGAAAAAGAAAATGGAAAAAATAAAAAAGTATTAAACATATAACAATTAAAATAGACTAAAAATCAGACCGAACATTTCCAAAACCAGGCTCAAGGTTCCAAAAACCGCATGAAACTGGCGAGTTGTCCGCTATTGAGCAATGACCCATGTCGCATCGCCAAAGGCGAGTGCTGTGTGTGCCTGACAGTTGGCGAGACATACTAGCATTTGCGGCAACGGGATGCCTAGGAGAGCCTAGGATTCGTCTTCCCTCTTTTCTGTTGCAGGTACCGTTGCTTCCGCTGCACCAGATGTCCGATTCTCGTGTCCAATCTTGAATGCTTACGATCGGGTAGCAGCTAAGAGCATCTCTAGCCATTGGCCTTCCAGGCGGCGATTTTACGCGCCTCCTGGGACGAGTTGACGCTTAAATCGGCACGGAGGCGAGCGGGTTCCCAGCCGCTCGCCCCAGGGTCACCCCGGATGCTTTTTTTTTATTTTTAAAAAAGCTGAATTCGGCGAAGTTCGGCAAAGTTCGTCTAAAATTCGGCAAACTTGATATTCATATTAAAAATGTTCGGCGTTTTACATAAATTATTAAAAAAGACTAATCTATGGGGCGAAGAACTCGATAAGCGCGACGAAGTCGCCGACGTCGCCGCCGTCCTCGTCGGCGGCGGCGGCCTTCTCCTACTTGGTGGCGCGGCCGTCCCTGCTGGATCCCTGCCCGACGTCTCCATGGCGGACAGGCGGTGGCAGCATGTCGTCGTCGTCGTCGTCGCTGTCCTCGAGGACGACGATGCCTCCCTTGTCCATGCCACGGCGACGAGCTCCGAACCGCGCGAGGGCGGCGCACTGGCGCTCCTTCTGCGCCTGCAGCCTATCTCCGCGCGCCCATTTGAGGGCCGCCTCGTCATCGAGCGCCTTCTCCTTGACGCCGCCGGCGAGCCCGGGCTCCGTCTTCACGACAGGAAGCCCTGGCTCTGTCTTCGGCTTGACGAGTCGGGGAGGGGCCGAGGACGAGGCGCGGCCGCCGCCTTCGTTGATGACGATGCCGGTCGGGCGGGTGCGCCGGCCGAGCGGGGTCTCCGTTGCAGGCTCGGCCTTGATGCCGAACACCGCCGGAGAACCGGAGGAGTGGGACGAGGAGTGGGAGGAGGAACGGGACGAGGACGACGAGCCGGAGATGAACCTCCTTGGCATCCATTGCCCGGCGCCGCGGCGGGGCACCAGAGCGGTGGCCGGCCCTCGAGGGTATGTGAGCGGCGGGTTGTTGCCGCCCTCGAGGTACACGAGAACCTCGCGGAGCGTCCGGCCGGGGACGGACCACCACAGCCGTCGCCCCTCGCTGTTCCACCGGTCGCCCGCCACCACCGGTGCCCTGTTGATTGAGGCGAAGCGTTGCTCTTGACGGCGCTGGAAGTATGCCGCCCACGCCTCGTGGTTGTTGGCGGCGTACTGCGGGGAGGTGCGCTGCTCCTCGGTCAGCGACGACCGAACACGGTCGACCTCGCCGGCGAAGTGATCAGGACGTGCGACGACGTCCGGCAGGGGGGATGGGGACGCCTCCGGCGCCGAGCCTTCATCCTGTCGGCCCAGCGGGCATGTCTGGAGGCGTCGAAATGTTAGCCTCGAACAGTAGGTACGCCTCCCACGTCTGCAGCGAGCGGCGGCCGAAGCCGTTGGCCGCCGCTCCGTCGCCGGGGAACCGCTCGCACATTGTCGTGGATGGGCTGGTGTAAGTGCAACTATCCCTAGGTGGTTTTGGTAATTCACAACAACATATAGCTCATTGAGCTAATGCTATTCCAAAATGATTATTTCAGGAAAACTCAATGATTGGCATGGCATGGATGTGAAAGTGGAACCCTCAAAATGCTAAGGACAAAGGATTGGCTCAAGCTCAAAAGCTCAAGACTCTTCATTTTATATTTTAGTGATCCAAGATCACATTGAGTCCATAGGAAAAGCCAATACTATCAAGGAGGGATGAGGTGTTGCTTAATGAGCCTCTTGCTTCATGTGCTTAATGATATGCTCCAAAACCCTCAAGTACTTTCCCATATCCACATATGACCTAAACTCTAAGCCAAACTCGGTCCTACCGATTTTTCCTATCCGGCGCCACCGAGTTTCAATTGTCATTAGCCACTGCCAAACCCTAGCAATTCGGTCCTACCGATAAGGATCTTGGTCCCACCGAGATGGGGTTGCAAACTCTCTGTTTCCCTTTCGTAACTTTTCGGTCCCACCGAAAGAGCGAATCGGTCCCACCGAGATTGCAATGCAAACTCAGTGTTTCTCCTTTGTAACTTTTCGGTCTCACCGAGTTCCACTCGGTCCCACCGAAAGAGCAAATCGGTCCCACCGAGTTTGCCTGACCAACTCTCTGGTTAGCTAGTTACCAAACTCGGTCTCACCGAGTTTGTGTAATCGGTCTCATCGAGATTACGTTATGCCCAAACCCTAACCGAATCGGTCCTACCGAGTTGCATGTCAATCCCACCGAAATTCCTAACGGTCACTAGGTTTACTACTTCGGTCAGACCGAGTTTATTTATTCGGTCCCACCGAGATTGGAAAACTGTGTAACGGTTGGATTTTGTGTGGAGGCTATATATACCCCTCCACCTCCTCTTCATTCGTGGAGAGAGCCATCAGAACACATACACAATTCCAACTCATATGTTCTGAGAGGGAACCACCTACTCATGTGTTGAGACCAAGATATTCCATTCCTACCATATGAATCTTGATCTCTAGCCTTCCCCAAGTTGCTTTCCACTCAAATCTTCTTTCCACAAAATCCAAATCCTATGAGAGAGAGTTGAATGTTGGGGAGACTATCATTTGAAGCACAAGAGCAAGGAATTCATTACCTACACACCATTTGTTACTTCTTGGAGAGTGGTGTCTCCTAGATTGGCTAGGTGTCACTTGGGAGCCTCTAACAAGATTGTGGAGTTGCACCAAGGAGTTTGTAAGGGCAAGGAGATCGCCTACTTCGTGAAGATCTACCGCTAGTGAGGCAAGTCCTTCGTGGGCGATGGCCATGGTGGGATAGACAAGGTTGCTTCTTCGTGGACCCTTTGTGGGTGGTTGCTTCTTCGTGGACCCTTCGTGGGTGGAGCCCTCCGTGGACTCGCGTAACCGTTGCCCTTGGGTGGAGCCCTGTGTGGACTCGCGCAACCGTTACCCTTCGTGGGTTGAAGTCTCCATCAACGTGGATGTAGGATAGCACCACCTATCCGAACCACGGGAAAAACATCCGTGTCTCCAATAGCGTTTGAATTCTCCAAACCCTTCCCTTTATATTCTTGCAAGTTGCATGCTTTACTTTCCGCTGCCAATATACTCTTTGCATGCTTGCTTGAATTATGTGATGATTGCTTGACTTGTCCTAAAATAGCTAAAATCTGCCAAGAACTAAAATTGGGAAAAGGTTAAGTTTTTATTTGGTCAAGTAGTCTAATCACCCCCCTCTAGACATACTTTCGATCCTACAGCTGGGAGAGAGGAGAGGTTCGTCGGCAGCGGAGAGAGAGACAGAAAGGTTCGGCGGCGCTAGAGAGAGACAGGGAGCACAACGTCTGTGGCCAACGACGAGGGTGGGGCGACGTTTTTTATAGCCGCCGGGGAGGCGTGTGTACGCGGGGCGGGGAGTGAGGCGGCGCCGCGCCGCCCGTGAAGAGCCGCCCCGTGAGGAATCAATGGAAGGCTAACCGGCGGCAGCCTTGGCATTGATTCCCCGCAGGAAACCGAGGCGTTCGCGGAACGACGAGGCGAGTGTCGCTGACTCAGCGGGCCCGCGGCTTTTTCGCGTCAAAAACCGCGCCCCCAGTGCGCCGGGTTCGGCCTGGATCCGCCGGCGCCAATTTCAGCCCGAGCCGGCGAAAATTGGGCTTCTGGGGACGCGACTGGGCCAATTTTTATGCGCCGGCGCAAAAAAATCGTTTGAAGAAAGCGTCTTGGGGGCTCGACTGAAGATGCTCTGAGGATCATTTTTGGAGGGTTGGCAGCATTGAAGCGCACGAGGGATGGATTTACCTGCAGCTACAGATGGTTAGATGGGTGATGCGAGTCAACCTGTGATTGAGTTGGTTAGGTGGATAGTGGTATCCCAATCCATTAGGGTTCAAATCCTGGTGCTCGCATTATTTCTGCATTTATTTCAGGATTTTCGGCGATGCGTTTTCAGTGGGAGTAGACGTTCCCGTCGACGACGAGGCGCCTACGGTGACTTCGTAAATCTCAAGATGATATGCCGGCTCAGTCTCTCGGAGGTGCTCATAGGGGTAGGGTGTGCGTGTGCGTGTGTGCGTTCATAGGGGTGAGTGTATGCGCGTGTATATGAGCGCTTGTGTCTGTACTGATGCTAAAAAAAGATGGTTAGATGGATGATGGTCACTGCTGTCAAAAAAAAAAGATGGGTGATGGTCGCGTACACATCAGTACAGGCAGGGAGTAAATTATGTAGTGTCAGAGACAAACATCACATTCCAACCGGCAACGGCCATCCACCAAATTAACCAAACACAACTACACTGAAGCGCAGGCAGGGAGGGCCACATAACGAGTCGAGCAATTCAAGCTAACTTACCTGCGCGACGTCGACTTGCATTAACAAAACTATAGGAAAACAAATACCACGCCTGCTCTGAATTACAAGATGTTTTGGATACTTCAGTATGGGCTATATAAAAACTAAAATGAGTAAACAAACACATTAAAATAAAGAAAGTTTTCTTTATTCATTGCTTTGATTCATCCTTGTTATTTCTGTTTCAATGGAATTTTTGTTTATATGTTTCCCCCTGTGCAGATGGGTTTTACAATATACTCCCTTTGTCCGGAATTACTTGTCACAAAAATGGTTAGAAATGAATGTATCTAGAACTAAATTATGTCTAGATACATTCATTTATTCGACAAATATTTCCGAACGGAGGGAGGGAGTAACTCTAAATCATATTAGAGCACCTACCTAGGATAACTCAATGAATTACAATCACGCTGAAGAGTATCAGCAGGAAAAGGAGAAACGTATCCTTGGCGCAGTGTCCCGTCGGTGGAGGTGCCTGTCTTGCTGAGGACATCGCGGCCAACACCGAGGATCATATGGTGTTTTAGTCCTGCGAATTTATGTCTTCTAATCCAGCGGATTGTCGTCCGGTACAATGAAGAAGCGTCGGTACAGCATCTTGGTTGTGTGACCTCACCACAATGCATCAAACGATGTAACATTCTTCTATACTGAGATGGGAGGTTCATGGAGTGCCAAGTAATGGTGCCCTTTAGTTTGAAAAATGTAAAAAACATATTTATAAGTTAAAAAAATGGAGATAAATTCTGTGAAGACTTGTATCTGTTCACTACGGATCCAAGATTTTTTTTAGAAAAAATGTATTTTTTAAGCTGTACAAAAAAACAAATTCCAGCCCAAAAACAGAAAAGGGGTCAATTTGAAATTACACATTTGTCTTTTCTTTGTATGCCACATGTGAAAGTAAAATTTATTAAATTTGGCACATACATAATATACGTGTGTGTGTTTACAAAAAAAATATCATTTTTTGGCGTTGTAGAAAATGTTTTTTTAAACGGGCACCATGGTGCCCGTGCACAACTAGCAATTTTCACAGGTTCGTGTGGCTATTTTCAAAACGTTAAGTATGGTCCACATTGTGTTAGTTTTTTGGCCACAAGTATGGAGAAAAATTGATATGCAACACAAAATGTTAAGCTATTATGTTGTTCTAAAGTGAGCGATGACGATTTCGGACTAACTAGATGTAACCTTTTGTTTTATGTGAAATATTCTGTTTTTGGTTAGGCCAATATACTGAATTTGATGTACTTCATATGAGTAGTCAATCAAACTAGACACTTGAAAGAGAAAAAAGGATCACGTGGGTGATTGAGAGAATATTGTTTCTCCACCGCATTGTAGGATTACATCATGACCTACCATTCCATGTATTGTTTTGAATTTCATGAAGAAAGAACGAAGCAACTTCTAAATAGAAAGCACAAGATATGTTCTTGTTTTTCTAGTGGACATGATACGTTTTGTTGCCAATCTTCTACACAAATACACCGATGAACATGGGTTCATACACACCCTAATGAATTGTTAAATCTATAAAAAAAATGTATGCAATTTTTGTTTTAACATACATAGTCCTAGAGGCTTACTCACGCTTGGTCATGTCGTCCTTCAACTTTAGAATTAATTCTATTTTCTTTTCAAGGGTTATTATAGCAATTCACATTCCGTGCATAGCGTGGAGGCTATGGAGCAAACTCGAATCTTAGCGGGCACTATTAGGCCAGCTTCGGGTTTTTCTTCTCTTTTATCTCTACCTTTTTTCATGTTTTATTTTCCTTATTGCTTTTATATTTGTGTCCTTTAAAAAATATTCACCAATATTTTTCTAAATGGGGAATATATTTCAATTCTTGCACATTTTTTCAAAATCATAAATATTTCATCAAAATTGTGAATATTTTCAAGTTACAAACATTTTAAACATTTGATTTAAAAAACCACAAACATTTTAAAAATTATGATCAATTATAAAACGGTGAGTATTTTTTGGAATTCATGAATTTTTTTATTTTTGTGTTTTTTTAAATTTAAGAACATTTTTAAAATTCACAAATAATTTTAAAATTCACAAATAATTCCGTTTCAAGCTTTTTTAATTCTCGAGGTTAAGTTTCTGGAATCACGCGGAATCCATGGGTTTCTCTTGCCCTCCTGTCCACGTGCGGCACAAACCACTCGCCGGCCCGTGGGCCCCGCACGCCCAGAGACGTCAGCGTCGACGTACCCACGCAGACACTCGCCTCACGGCTCACGGCTCACCCGCGTCGTGCAGACGTGCGGCGCGCGAGCGCCACTCGCTCCGCCAACCACACCCCACGACACCGCAAAGCGCAGCGGGCTCCACCCCCCTCCAGGCTCCAGCGTCCACGCGGTCCACGCTCCCACCCAACAGAATAAAAACCGTCGGGCACGCGACGGACGGCCACCAGCGCCCCTTCCCCGAGCGCCGGCCTCCAACAAAAAAAAAACACACCAGCCGACGCGTGCACGCAGACGGTCCAGACGCCAGACGCCAGGCTCCAGGCAGACGCGGATGGGCAGCCTCGCCGGCGGGGTCGGGGCCAGGCGGCCGCGGTTCCTGTGCCTGCACGGCTTCCGGACCAGCGGCGAGATCATGCGGAAGCAGGTGGTGGGGAAGTGGCCCGCCGAGGTCACGGCGCGCCTCGACCTCGTCTTCGCCGACGCGCCCTTCCCGGCCGAGGGCAAGTCCGACGTCCACGGCATCTTCGAGCCGCCCTACTACGAGTGGTTCCAGTTCGACAAGGTCCGCCCGCCTCCCTCCACCTTCCCTTCCTCCCATGTCCCCATTGCCTCATCGATCTGTTCTTCCCAATCTCTCTCGTGCGTCCAAGTTCGGCCCCAGAATGTCGGCCCTGCGGATCTGAGTTTATTTTTTACCCCCGTTATATTCATGGAGCTTTTTTGCGCTTTGAAAACAGGGATTCACGGAGTACAGGAATTTCGACAAATGCCTGGCTTACATCGAGGAGCTCATGATCAAAGAAGGGCCCTTTGATGGACTAATGGGTTTCTCCCAGGTAACAAGACTGGGATCACCTCTTCCCTAAACATATTTGTTGTCACTAAATTGTCAATTAACGAGTGCAAATTGTCATGGTAATACCAGGGCTCGATTCTATCTGGCGCACTTCCGGGGCTCCAAGAACAAGTAAGCTGATGGATTATGATAGCCTTACCACATCAACTCCAGTTCGACTGTTCCACTAGTAGTTCTTCCTAAGATAGAGTATGCTGAATTGCTGCTGGAGCTGCAACTTTATTTAGCTCACCGTTCTGTGTTTTGGTGGCAGGGATTGGCCTTGACTAGAGTTCCTAAGATCAAGTACCTCATAATCATAGGCGGCGCCAAGTTCCGCTCACCCGCAATAGCCGATAAGGCCTACGCCAACATGATCAAAATCCCCTCGCTTCACTTCCTCGGTAGTACTTCCATATGTTCTTCACAGACCTGTTCTTTACAGTTGCCATGCTGGTTGGTTGTTGGCTAGCGTATCTTCCCAGCTGCTTCCTTGGCGGTGTGTGCGGATGGCTGTCTCCTTATCATATTTATTTTCCAGCCGGCATGTATACCTCATGTGCAGTTATGTTCCAGTGTTTATTATGTGATTAGGATATGTACTTAAAGTACTCACACCAACTGTGTGATTCTTTTGTATCATGCTTACAATTTTTTTTCCAAAGGCTTTATGCATCCTAACGACAGTACTCATGAAAAAACCTCCAAGAGCTCGATATATTCTAATGATGGTGCACAGCATATTTTTAGGGGATAATTTACAGAGGAAGGATATACCATAGGATCATCCATGACATAGTTTACACTCTGAACAATCTATATTGTGTGTGTGTGAGATCAAGCTTTAACATATTATCTGATGACACCATTTTTGGGGGTATTTTAGTCGATAGTCAAATTCTCATGTCATTCCATGTTGAGTGTTTATTTTGTAAGATTTTAAGCCTTCTTAGGTCAACTGAGTAGCGAGCAAGTAACACGGGACCATTAACACACCGGTTTATTTCATGTGCAGGCGACAATGACTTCCTTAAACCCCATGGTGAACAGCTCATAGAGTCATTTGTGGATCCATTCATTATACGTCACCCAAAGGGCCACACGGTCCCAAGGCTCGTTGGTAAGCTCTCATATTTCCATTTGCCAAAGCTCCTCTGAACGGCGTAAATTTAGGCAGTGAATATCGATCCAGTTGTAGTGCTAGTTTTGATATTAAAAGAGTTCAGAAGAGATCAGTAGGTAAACTGTGAACATCAGATATTTGTGATTGGAGGCCACGGGATCACAAACTATAGCTGGAAAATAAACTGCAGTATTGCTCTTTCCATCTAACTCAGAGTTTGATATGTGAACCTGCTGAACATATTTCTGGATGGAAGAAATTTAAATAGCTCGTAGGGTTTAAGCGACCTGTCAGTTTCTTGGTTCACCGTTCTGCATCGATATGAACGCCCTATAAACTTTCTGATGTAAAATCACGCTTGTTGTTTTATGCAGATGAGACGAGTTTGGAAGTCATGTCCCGTTTCCTTGACAAGATGGAAAAGGAGATATCTGAACTTCCATCCGTCAAGGCTGAGGCCGAGGCTGAAGCAGCCGCTGATGTTGACGAAAAAGAAGTGTGCATCTGATACCACCTCAAGGATTAGTGCCTGAATACACATCAAATCCGTATATAGGCAAATCACACGGCTGTGACCTCCTTAGTTTTGTGTTGTTGCAAGTGTGATTATTTATTACTCCCTCCGTTCCTAAATATTTGTTTTTCTGGAGATTTCAACAAGTGACTACATACGGAGCAAAATGAGTGAATCTACACTCTAAAATATGTTTATATACATCCGTATGTGATAGCCATTTAAAATATCTAGAAAGACAAATATTTAAAAACGGAGGGAGTACTCAATAATGATAGCTATCGTCTAGCTTTTTGCCACTACTCTTTCACGTCCTATGGACCTAGTATATTTTCTCGTGTTGATACTGTATCTCTACAGTACTCTATTAACAAATAGGGCACTGCTACGCTGATATTTACATATTATCCGCCGCCCCGATGATCGTTGGATGGCCGAGCTGATAGCTGTCTGATGTAGTGTCCGCGCCCTGCATGTCCACTCGTTACTTCCCGCAACTAACACTCTGTTACAGAAACAAGACTACATGTCCATTCATTACTTTCTGCAACGAACGCTCTATTACAGAAACAAGACCATATGCCCACTGGTTACTCCCCGCAACAAATGCTCTGTTGCAGAAATAAGAGAAATAGCAGGGAGCACCACCATCGCCACATCGGCCAGAAAATGGGAGAAGGGACCTCTGAACCATACCTGCTTGAGTCGTCGCCAGCCACCGTCGATCCCGAGCCAGTCGTCGACGCCACCGTGTTGGATAAGCCCCGGTCGCCCAACGCCTTGCGCCGCCGTGTCTGCCGCCCTCCCAAATCTAGCCGCTCACACTCCCAGCCACGCGAGCCCACACTTCTATGGGATGAAACCCTCCTTCTGTTATCCAGTTGCAGGAAGGGTTGTCCTGAAACAAGAGGTGAGTTGCAGGAAACGAACACGCCTCGAGCAAGACGCGGGAGTGCTCTCGACCGTCTGATAAAGCATAGATCGGATGGCCACGGAGACGGCGGACGGGTGCGCGCAATCAGCCGGTAGAAGGTAAGTTTTTCCCTAACAAATAACATGAGGAGAGAAAAAAATAGAAGTACATGATCCGTGTAAATACATGTCGAATAAGCTAAGCTAAGGAAGAAAGAACACTCTGTACAATTTACAAAAACTGTACAGAAATAAAGAACAGACGGCCCCGGCCAACACTCACCAAAGCCATCTCATCTTATGTGCTTTCCAAGCCAATCAAAAAAATTGAAGCATGCAATCACCCGATTGGCAAACCATACAGAAGCAATAGCGCGGCGCAAGCTACACCATATACGTACAAACCAGAGGAGCGCAGCAGCGATCCAAACTCGGGAGAGATGGCCGCGGCAGCTCACCTCCGTGGTCACATCGTCTTCAATTCGGCGAGCAACGCCCGGCGTCACACGCAGGCCCCCGCCCCGTCGCTCTCGCGCGGTCGCCTCCCAACGGCTCGAAAGCCGCCCGTGGCTCGCTGCCAGCGCCACGGCGTAGGGGCCTTGGAACTAGACGACGGAGCGGCGAGGCGGCCGGCGCCGCGGTTCCTGTGCCTGCACGGGTTCCGCACCAGCGGGGAGATCATGCGGAGGCAGGTGGCGGACAGGTGGCCCGCCGGCGTCACGTCCCGCCTGGACCTCGCCTTTCCCGACGCGCCCTTCCCCGCCGAGGGCGACTCCCCGGTGCGCGGCGTCTTCGACCCGCCCTACTACGAGTGGTGCCGCTTCGCCGGCGAGGTCAGTCCGGCGGGCCTCCGTCAGAGTCAGACTAGGTAGCGCGTGGTTGACTTTTCAGCTAGACTGACAGACAGGATCACTTCACACCCGGGATCGATCGATCGATCTCGGGACAGGATTTTTTGAAGTACAAGAACTTCGGCGAGTGCTTGGCCGGCATCGAGGAGCTGATGGTGAGACAAGGGCCGTTCGACGGACTGTTCGGCTTCTCTCAGGTGGTAAACTACTTCAAATCATCAATCATCATATTCATACTACACCGATGAACTGATGAGTAATACTGTGATGTGATCATCATATTCAGGGCGCCCTCCTGTCGGCCGCGCTTGTTGGGCTCCAGCAACAAGTGAGTTGTTAATCGTCCTCCTCGTCTCCTGCAGTTCATGCTACTTGCTGGATCCACTGCTATCTGTCAATGCGTAGTTGCGGCTTAATCGACCTGAACATTCTGTTCTTGTGTTCTTCTATGGCAGGGGCTGGCCTTGAACAGGGTTCCTAGGGTGAAGTACGTTATGATCATATCCGGTGCGAAGATCCAGTCCCCGGCATTGGCCGCCAAGGCGTACGCCAACAAGATCAACTGCGCTTCGCTTCATTTCATTGGTAACTGCCATGTTATTATCATCTTAGCAATTGTCAGCAGAAGTGAACAACTGCAAATCTGCAATATATGGCTGAAGTTGCAGTTATTTGCGGGCAGGCGACGGTGACTTCGTGAAAGCCCACGGCGAGGAGCTGGCGGACTCGTTCGTGGATCCGCTTGTCATACGCCACCCGGCCGGGCACACGGTCCCCAGACTCGGTAAGCGCGCCTGGCCCGTAGATTTGGAAGAGAGCATTTGGGTTCATGGCCGAACGGGACCGGAACGTTCAGAAAGAGCAAGGGAAGGTTATTGACTGAGTTTTGCTGGTTTACATTTTGTTTTCTGTGTGCTCGACATTTGCAGACGAGAAGGGCCTCCAGGCGATGCTCAGCTACCTTGACAAGATCGAAAGGGATCTGGCGAGAGATTAATCAATTGTGCTGACCGCCACTCTGTTTCATGAGTTTATGGCATAGCAGACTAGTAGTAGTAACATCTACTCCCTCTGTTTCTAAATATTACTAATCCTTTAGAGATTTTTATATGAACTACATATGGATGTATATAGAGGTATTTTAGATGTAAATTCATCCATTTCGCTCCAATGTAGTTCATATTAGAATCGCTAATAAGACCTATATTTAGGAGCGGAGGAAGTAACATGGATGACTGACATTTGAAGACCACGATAACCGTTTAACACAAGGCTGCAGAAATGTATTAGGTTGTTACCATTTCCATTCCTATGAATAAGAAGCGGTCGCATTTTGAGATTTAACTAAATAGTGGAGATCGTGAAAGCCATTTCATTTGGCAGGGGACAGTTCTGAAGATCAAGAAGGTGTTGGGATAGGCGTATGCAAGGGGGCTAGGAGGATCTGCTTGAGCTCTATTCTTTTGCGTGCTCTGGGTGTGTGAGCTCAAATATGAACTTCCGGTTTTTGCTTAGGCCTAGCAGAGCTGTGTTTCAAGCTTCCTGCGTGTAGTTGTTGTCTGTCTGCCTCATATGTTCCCAGGCTTTCTTTTTCTTTTTGCCATTTCCACTCTTTAGTTTCATGTAATAGATGAAAATCGATGAGGAGGCTCATTGTTTCAAAAGAAATTTGGCGCAAGACAATGTTCTTATCTATAATTGTGTAACTCAAAACGTCGATATTTGTTTAACTCAAAACGTCGATATTTGTTTAACTCAAAACCGGATAATACAATGCTCTAGTCTTGAGATGTGCGTGTGTATAGTGGCGTGCATGTGTGCGTGTGCTTGGTGATTCTAAAAAGTTATGAACAATATGAATTACCTCCTTAGATTGAATCACTATTCAAACAATCAAGCAGTTTTTTTAATTTTATAACATTTTCTTGAGCATTCTTTTGGGGCATTAAATCAATCCCCGCCGCCATTGACTACCCAATTTTGACCGTCCATCACCGTCGGCATCGAGCTTCATCGTGCATTGCCTTCAATTGTCTGTCGTCTGCAGTTGGCCGTCGCCAACGGTCGTCACTTGCCACCGCCCACCATTGTTCATTTTGTTTTTTAATGTAAAAAGGGAAGAGACAGAGAGGATTTGGGAGCTACGGTTGGAATGCCATGTGAAAATGAGGGCCTCAAAATAGACAATAAGAACCCCAAATGGTGTTCAGTGAAGAATATGAGGTTATGTTCTTTTAGACAATTTTTCTTGTTTTTCTTTTTTGAACTGGGGTTATGGTTGAAGTTGCTCTAAAACGCACGTTGTCTGGGCCGGCTGGCAGCAGATTGCAGAAAGGGCACGTTTCCGGCCCAACAATAGCGGCGACTGTGCAACCAAAGCTCAGCACTTGTAACTGTACACACCTCTCTCTCAACGCCTTTTCCCTCTAGTTAGGGTTTCGCCTCCTCTCGCCGCCTCTAGCGACGTTGAGACTTTTACCTCCCTTCTCTCCGGCAGAGGCGGGATCTGATCTCGGGTCACCATGGGGGTAGCTCTGTCCGCCTCCCAGGCCTGGATCGATCTTCTACCTCGGGAGGGTTAGGGTTTTACTCCGTGGAAGATCGGTTTTTCGCGATGGCAACCCATGGAAGTACTTCAGCATTTGATCGTAAAGGAAAAGGTAACCTGGAGGAGATGATGCAGGAATTGGCCCTCAAAGAAGACTGATGTCTACTACACAACCTTCTTCTTGTAGACGTTGTTGGGCGTCCAAGTGCAGAGGTTTGTAGGATAGTAGCAAATTTCCCTCAAGTGGATGACCTAAAGTTTATCAATCCGTGGGAGGCGTAGGATGAAGATGGTCTCTCTCAAACAACCCTGCAACCAAATAATAAAGAGTCTCTTGTGTCCCCAACACACCCAATACAATGATAAATTATATAGATGCACTAGTTCGGCGAAGAGATGGTGATGCAAGTGCAATATGGATGGTAGATATGGGTATTTGTAATCTGAAAATATAAAAACAGCAAGGTAATAAGCGATAAAAGTGAGCGTAAACTATTGCAATGCGTTGAAATAAGGCCTAGGGTTCATACTTTCACTAGTGCAAGTTCTCTCAACAATAATAACATAATTGGATCATATAACTATCCCTCAACATGCAACAAAGAGTCACTCCAAAGTCACTAATAGCGGAGAACAAACGAAGAGATTATTGTAGGGTACGAAACCACCTCAAAGTTATCCTTTCTGATCGATCTATTCAAGAGTCCGTAATAAAATAACACGAAGCTATTCTTTCCGTTCAATCTATCATAGAGTTCGTACTAGAATAACACCTTAAGACACAAATCAACCAAAACCCTAATGTCACCTAGATACTCCAATGTCACCTCAAGTATCAGTGGGTATGATTATACGATATGCATCACACAATCTCAGTTTCATCTATTCAACCAACACAAAGAACTTCAAAAAGTGTCCCAAAGTTTCTACCGGAGAGTCAAGACGAAAACGTGTGCCAACCCCTATGCATAAGTTCACGAGGTCACGGAACTCGCAAGTTGATCACCAAAACATACATCAAGTGGATCACGTGATATCCCATTGTCACCACAGATAAGCACATGCAAGACACACATCAAGTGTTCTCAAATCCTTAAAGACTCAATCCGATAAGATAACTTCAAATGGAAAACTCAATTCATCACAAGATAGTAGAGGGGGAGAAACATCATAAGATCCAAATATAATAGCAAAGCTCGCGATACATCAAGATCATGCCGACTCAAGAACACGAGAGAGAGAGAGAGATCAAACACATAGCTACTGGTACATACCCTCAGGCCCGAGGGTGGACTACTCCCTCCTCGTCATGGAAAGCGCCGGGATGATGAAGATGGCCACCGGAGAGGGACCCCCCCTCCGGCAGGGTGCCGGAACAGGTCTAGATTGGTTTTCGGTGGCTACGGAGGCTTCTGGCGGCGGAACTTCCGATCTAGGTTTCTTTCTGGAAGTTTCTGTATATATAAGAGGTTTTGGCGTCGAGAACAAGTCAGGGGGGTCTCCGGGCTGTCCACGAGGCAGGGAGGTGCGCCCAGGGGGTGGGCGCGCCCCCACCCTCGTGGGCAGCCCGAGACTCCTCGGGCCCAACTCTTTTACTCCATGGCCTTCTTCTGGTCCAAAAATAAGCTCCATCAAGTTTCAGGTCAATTGGACTCTGTTTGGTTTTCCTTTTCTATGATACTCAAATACAAGGAAAAACAGAAACTCGCACTGGGCTCTAGGTTAATAGGTTAGTCCCAAAAATCATATAAAATGGCATATAAATGCATATAAAACATCCTAGATGGATAATATAATAGCATGGAACAATAAAAAAATTATAGATATGTTGGAGACGTATCAAGCATCCCCAAGCTTAATTCATACTCGTCCTCGAGTAGGTAAATGATAAAACAGAATTTTTGATGTGGGATGCTACCTAACATAATTATCAGTGTAATTTTCTTTATTGTGGCAAGAATATTCAGATCCATAAGATTTAAGACAAAAGTTTAATATTGACATAAAAATAATAATACTTCAAGCATACTAACCAAGCAATTATGTCTTATCAAAATAGCATAGCCAAAGAAAGCTTATCCCTACAAAATCATATAGTTTGGTCATGCTTCATTTTCGTCACACAAAATACTCCCATCATGCACAACCCCGATGACAAGCCGAGCAATTGGTTCATACTTTTTAACGCGCTTCAGCCTTTTCAACCCTTACGCAATACATGAGTGCAAGCCATGGACATAGCACTATGGGTGGAATAGAGTATGATGATAGGGGTTATGTGAGAAGACAAAAAAGAAGAAAGTCTCACATTGATGTGGCTAATCAACGGGCTATGGAGATGCCCATCAATTGATGTCAATGCGAGGAGTAGGGATTGCCATGCAACGGATGCACTAGAGCTATAAATATATGAAAGCTTATCAAAAGAAACTAAGTGGGTGTGCATCCAACTTGCTTGCTCACGAAGACCTTGGGCATTTTGAGGAAGCCCATCACTGGAATATACAAGCCAAGTTCTATAATGAAAAATTCCCACTAGTATATGAAAGTGACAACATAAGAGACTCTCTATCATGAAGATCATGGTGCTACTTTGAAGCACAAATGTGGAAAAGGATAGTAACATTGTCTATTCTCTCTTTTTCTCTCATTTTTTATTTAGGCCTTCTCTCTTTTTTCTTTTTTTCTTTCGGCCTCTTTTTCTTTTTTTTTCGTTCGGAGTCTCATCCCGACTTGTGGGGGAATCATAGTCTCCATCATCCTTTCCTCACATGGGACAATGCTCTAATAATGATGATCATCACACTTTTATTTACTTACAACTCGATACTTAGAACAAAATATGACCCTATGTGAATGCCTCCGGCGGTGTACCAGGATATGCAATGAATCAAGAGTGACATGTATGACAAATTAGCATGGTGGCTTTGCCACAAATACGATGTCAACTACATGACCATGCAAGGCAATATGACAATGATGATGCGTGTCATAATAAACGGAACGGTGGAAAGTTGCATGGCAATATATCTCGGAATGGCTATGGAAATGCCATAATAGGTAGGTATGGTGGCTGTTTTGAGGAAGATATAAGGAGGTTTATGTGTGATAGAGTGTATCGTATCACGGGGTTTGGATGCATCGGTGAAGTTTGCACCAACTCTCAAGGCGAGAGAGGGCAATGCACGGTACAGAAGAGGGTAGCAATGATGGAAGGGTGAGAGTGCGCAATATCCATGGACTCACATTAGTCATAAAGAACTCATATACTTATTGCAAAAGTTTATTAACCCTCGAAGCAAAATACTACTACGCATGCCCCTAGGGGGATAGATTGGTAGGAAAAGACCATCGCTCGTCCCCGACCTCCACTCATAAGGAAATCATTCGAAGAACACCCCATGCTTCAAATTTGTCACACAACGTTTACCATACGTGCATGCTACGGGACTTGCCAACCTCAACATATGTATTTCTCAATTTCACAATTACTCAACTAGCACAACTCTAATATTACCACCTTTATATCTCAAAAAATTATCAAGTATGCAACTTTTCATAGTATTCAATTCACTTTATATGAAAGTTTTTATTATATCCCTCTTGGATGCCCACCATATCAGGACTAAATTCATAACCAAAGAAAATTACCATGTTGTTTAGGACTCTCAAAATGATATAAGTGAAGCATGAGAGTTCATCTATTTCTTCAAAATAAAACTACCATCGTTCTCTAAAAAGATATAAGTGAAGCACTAGAGCAAATGACAAACTACTCGAAAAGATATAAGTGAAGATCAATGAGTAGTCGAATAATTATGCAACTATGTGAAGACTCTCTAACATTTAATAATTTCAGATCTTGGTATTTTATTCAAACAGCAAGCAAAACAAAAGAAAATAAAATGACGCTCCAAGCAAAACACATATCATGTGGTGAATAAAAATATAGCTCCAAGTAAAGTTACCGATGAACGAAGACGAAAGAGGGGATGCTTTCTAGGGCATC